>NC_081572.1:9835100-9906917 GCF_022355385.1 Mustela nigripes
GGGAGGGAGACAAACCATAAGTGACTCTTAATCTCATAAAACAAACTGAGGTTGCCGGGGGGAGGGGGTTTGGGAGAAGGGGGTGGGATTATGGACATTGGGGAGGGTATGTGATTTGGTGAGTGCTGTGAAGTGTGTAAGCCTGGTGATTCACAGACCTGTACCCCAGGGGATAAAAATATATGTTTATAAAAAATAAAAAATTAAAAAAAATAAATAAATAAAACATTTTCATCACAAAAAAAAAAAAAAAAAAATCACCACTTACTGAATACTGGTATGGTAGCAAAGCATATTCCTGAATCACAGTGTGTGAGTTTCTTCATATACTTCTACTAAAACATATCAAAACAGATTGACCACTGAAATAGACATAAGAATATAGATGTTTTCAATTAAGTCCAACATTACAGAGAGTCAAAGAAAAAAAAATGCTTCTCACTGTTTGGAAAATATAGGTTTTCGTAAAAATATTATATTCACATAAAATGATTTTCCTTGCGCTGGTTTTTGCAAGAGTTTGATCATTTAGGAGGTATGGGGAAAGGGTAGACAACGATAAGGGCAGTGAAATTGTTGCATATTGTTAAATCCTATTAATGCACTGAGGAGAAAAAAAAATGTCAAGTTCAGGTTAGTGAATTACCCATTTCCAGTATGAAAGTCAAAATACCTCTATGTCAATGTTGGAGAAACCTTCATTTTTGCAGCTGAGGAGCAGAAGAAGCTGAAGACCAGGTCAAGGACTTTATTTAAGAGAAAGAAAACTTGAGACTCTAGCCAGTCTAACCAAGCCTCCTGGAGCAAAGCCAGGGTCCCAAAGGGAAGAACCGGGACCTGGAAATTTGGAATAAGCTATCCAGGTAGATGCCTTCAATTACCTGGCATGCCCAGAGTCTGAATCCCATAGCGTCCATGGACAGATGTTCTCTGGCAAGAGGCAGGACATCAACAACCATCCACTTACCTCATGCTGAAGCAGAGAGCTCTTCCCTTGAAAGTCAGTATTTGCTCACCTCAAGGTTTATTCATCCTCTCTCTCCCCTGGCAAAGTGGCCTACAGAGTCAAGGCCAAACACGGTAAGTGTGGGACCCGCTAAGCAAGGAGGGGATTACACAGACTAAGCTGCTAGATCTATTATTGCAGGCTGCTAAAAACCGGAAAAGAGTTCTGGATGCTAACTTGAGTGTGCTCTATGGAAGAAGAAAGGTAGAATATAAAACTGATTAGAGGAGAGATTGTGGATAGGATTTATTCCCATGATTTGGGATCTAAGACCTTGGCCAGGGCTTTGGAAGCCAGTGTTTCTAGTTTTAATATATAGCTGAGAAAGCCCCTGGAAGTCTAGCAATGTGTTGGAGGGAATAAAGGACTCAGGAAAATGGCCCTACTAAATCTGACCTACTGTATGAGACAGGAGATCCTAACCACATTCCTCAGGAGAACCCAGAGCAGTCTTTATATATGTCTGGGTATGAGCATTAAGATGTAGGATTATTCTGGGACGCCTGGGTGGCTCAGTTGGTTAAGCCAATGCCTTCAGCTCAGGTCATGATCCTGAGGTCCTGGGATGGAGCCCTATATCAGGCTACCTGCTCATCGGAGAGCCTGCTTCTCCCTCTGTCTCTGCCTGCCACTCCCCCTGCTTGTGCGCTCTCTCTCTTTCTTTCCCTCTGTCGAATAAACAAATAAAATCTAAAAAAAAAAAAAAAAAAAGATGTAGTATTATTCTGGATAATGGACACGCTGATGTTGGGGAGAAAAAAATGCTTCCAAAACATTGCTTATTTTGTAAAATGATTAATATAGAAAATGTGGAAGAAACAAAAAATCTAAGAGGTTTAAAATAATATTTATGATACAAGGAAAACAACTGTATTATTTCAGTTTGTCTCAGTTAATTTTTGCACCCGCAAATTTTATAGAGTTGGATACTGAAATTAGACATTTAGACTCCGCTTTTACTATAATGAATGGCATGTTGGCTAATTGAACTTAAATAAAAAAAAAAATTTAACAATGAAATTACTAGAATAGCATAGATGTTATTGTATAAAATAATGTTAATAATCATCATTATAATAACAATGTTGCATTATCTGGGCTACGTGGTTTATCTAATCATTTTAGTTTGTTCTTGTTTACCTACATTGAATATTTTTTATTATGCCATTGTATAGATTTATTCCCTGTTTGTTGTAAGAGTGCTTATTTTGTCTCTCCTCAGACCCTCGGCAGTAATTGCTCCTTGTTCTGTCGCTCTTCTTATGTGTTCACTAATTTCAAAGTAGAGTTGTGACATTTTGTTAAATACCATTTATTTGAGCAGTTAGCCTTTCAAAAACTCATTTTTATAGCGACTGGATTGCTCTATGGGGAATGAATCTCTCCCATCCTTCCTCTTATTAACCACGGAATGTTTCTATTATTAAGTTGTATGGGTTTTATATTTATCGCGAATATTTCTCATTGCCCTACACATAACAAATAAAAAAAATCCCAATTCCCAATTATTTGCCATTTCAGGTGACCTATCCTTTTTGTGTAGAAAGTCATCCCTGTGGAACTACTATGATAGACATTTATTTAGAGTTTAAGAAATATTTAATTATTTATATTTAGAACTCTTATTCATCAGTTTAACTCTATCTTGGTAACAGTATATATATTTCCACTTATTTTTGCCCCACCCCCCACCAATTTTTCTAGAATGCTATATAAAATCTGGTCTTTTTAGACACTTGATGTTTCCCTTCTCATATTCTCCATAACATACACTCTTCTACATCAGGACACTGACTTAAAAGACATACTCATTCATGCATAGTAATTTTTTCATGGTGCTATTTTGAACAGCTGGATTTTTGTTGGCACAATTTAAGGCATTGAAGACGGAGACAACTACTTAGCCATATTTATAGCACTTGCTGTTACAACACTAGCATTTCTCGATGTCTTTAAGACTTCACATATTTAACTTGTTTTACACATTTTTTCTTGGGCACCATGCCTTCTTTGAGGAAAACTATTATTCACTAATACCACTCTTTTAAATACTTAGGATTCACAACTCTTATATGTTTCAGTACTATTGTTTTTCCTTTGGCCTGACTCAGTGTTATACTTCTCAAGATCATAGACACTGCCCTTTATGCCCATGTATTCAGACAGCAAAATTATTCTTTTTAAAAAAAATTTTTAGAAGATTTTATTTATTTGACAGACAGAGATCACAAGTAGGCAGAGAGGCAGGCAGAGAGAGGGGGAAGCAGGTTCCCTGCTGAGCAGAGAGCCCAATGCGGGGCTTGATCCCAGGACCCTGGGATCATGACCTGAGCCGAAGCCAGAGGCTTTATTTAACCCACTGAACCACCCAGGCACCCCAGCAAAATTATTATTATTCACACATCAAAATCAGGTAGCATGGGATGATTGGCATCAATCAAATCCTCCCACTGATGACCACAGCAAAACTATGCAACATCTCACAACAGAAAATCTCTTTAAGGTTTCAGGAAGGAAAAAAAAAATGCAGAAAGAACCTAAGAACCTGAAGATTCTAGATGCTGAGGGAGAGTGTGCACTGAAGTGAGTCAGACATTCTTGGCCACTTTTCTATCTGAGGCTTCTCCATAAACAGCTGCGGAGTGAAGAAGAAAAACGGGAGTGGCTTAGAATTTTCAGCAGTATTACAGAAAGAGACAGAGACGGGGGCTTGGGATGACCAAGGCAGCCAGGACTGTGGGACCAGAGAGAGAACACATAGAGATTGGAGTCCAACACAATCCACTGATATTCCCTGTAGACATTTGCTAATACTAAAGGTGTGCAGGGAGAGAGCCTGAGAAATCAAGCCTAAAATGGCAGCAACAGCTAACTAGCAGCAAACTATTGGCAGTCGCATAGCATATAGAGATAGTAATCTGGGTCTAAGCCAGGCTTTTAGTAGACAGCTTGAGAGGTCTGTAGATCAGGAGAATGAGCACTCTGGAAATAGACCAACTTAGCTCTCATCAATGCTACACCCTAGGCTGCCATGAGAAACTGAAATATTTTCTATAGAAAGATAATATCTGGGGTGCCTGGGTGGCTCAGTTGGTGAAGTGCCTGACTCTTGATTTCAGCTCAGGTCATGATCTTGGGGAGGCGGGGTTGAGACTCGTGTCGGGCTCTGTGCTCAGCCTGGTGTCTGCTTGAGATTCTCCCTCTGCCTCGGTCCCTCCTCTTGCTTATGTTCTCTATCTTAATAAATAAATAAAATCTTTAAAGGTAGTATCCTCTAAATCCTCAGTAATTGTTCATACACAATAGCCAATAGCCAATTAAAAAAAAAATCAAGAGGCATGTCATAAAACAGGACCATAAAAAAAAACAAAACAAACAAACAACAAAAAAACAACCCAACTCGGAAAATAGGAACAGATTTGGAGGGGATCCAAGTATTAGGGTTTTCAGATAGAAAGTTAAAGATAATATATTCAGAAAGCTAGACAATTTCGAAAAGGAGATGGAACTTATTTGAAAAATAAATGGAAGGCCTGACCTGAAGAAGAAAAAAGTGAAAATGAAGTTAAAAACTCAACAGATTGTAGAAGAGAGAATGATTCAGCTATCAGGTGGGTAAAATATCAGACTAAAATCCAGAAAGAAAAACAGAAAAGGGCATAGGAGATATGTGGATCATGGTAGAAAGTAAAAAGATATATGAAATTTGATTCCTAGGTGAAATTTGATTCAATAGGTGAAAGAGAATATGTCAGAAGCAGGATTTGAAGGAATATTGACCAATGATTTTCCAAAGATGGTTAATACCCATAGATTCAAACATTTAACAAATCCCAAACAAAAAGAAAAAAAAATTACACACAGGCATATCAAATCAAGATTGTTTTGGGGAAAAAAAAACCCACAAAGACAAAAGTTTAAAATCACCTAGAGAAATGGACAAATGCCCTTCAATGGAAATACAATAAGTTTGATATTTCGCTTTTCAGCAGAAAAGATAACATCCAGAGAACCCTTCCAAAAAATGTTAATCCATAATTCTGTATGGAGCAAACTTGTTAAAAAATGAAAGTGAAATAAAGATATTTCCAGGAAAAAGGAAGATCATTTATCATCAGCATTAAAGTAAATATTAGGGACATCCTTTGAACAGGAGTTCTTTGAAAGAACATAACATAGCTGGAAGCACTAAACAAAGAGAAAATATAGTAAATATATAGATTAACAATAATATAATAAATATATAAAATACTTCAACTAGAAATGTATTGAAAACAATATCCTATAACAATGAAAATGAGACATCTATGATAAGCTAAAATGATACAAACATAGTGTTGGGGTGACTCAGTCGTTAAGCGTCTGCCTTAGGCTCAGATCATGATCCCAGGGTCCTGAAATCAAGCTCTGCATCGGGCTCCCTGCTCTACAGGAAGCCTGCTTCTCCCTCTCCCACTCTCCCTGCTTGTGTTCCCTCTCTCCCTGTCTCTCTCTCTGTCAAATAAATAAAATCTTTTAACAAATGATATAAACATAATGTTGAAAAAAGATGCCAGATCCAAAAGATTTCATCTGAAGATTCTTTAAAAAAAAAAAAAGCCAAATTAATCTATGAGCTACAAATTAAAATAGTGGCTATCTTTGTCTTGAAGAGATTATAGAAAGGCAATTAGAATTTCCAGGCTCAGCATTTGGATCAGGGTCATGGTTTCATAGCTTCGTCTTGTACAATTTCATTAAACTGCATACTTTTGATTTGTAAAATTTTCTAAAATTATGCAATACTGCAATTAGAAAGTTAAGACCTTTACTTAAAAAAAAAAAGCACTTGGTGGTGAATCTCAAAATATTTCATATCCTGTCAAATATTGCTCAAAATACTGAGAATCAGTGTTGTAAACAGTATCTGTTGGCAATATAATCTGTTGTGATTTTCCTGCTTATTTATCTTTCCACATGTAACAAGTCTAAGAAATAGTTTATGATCTATTGGATCAGTCCTTCCTCAAATCTCTTAAATTCTTAAAAGTATCATAGCTAAGGGAAAACACACTTGCATGATCTTAAGATCTGGTAATCATTTGGTTTATTTGATAATCCAGGATATACATAGTTTTCATAGTATATCACGAAGATGGTGATGTTATTAATAACATTTATTGAGCATTTTATTTATACTAAGCATTGTTGTTGTCACATAGATCATCTCAGCCTTGCAACAATCCTAGAATATTAATAGGTTTCAAAGGTACCAGTGGGCCTTCTTTGGCTAGTTTTATATTGATTCAATGTACTTAGGACACTTAAAAAATTTTTAAGCATTTATGACAAAATAAGAAATGTGTTTATATGTACAGCAGTGATTTTACAATTTTGAAAGTTACTTTTGCAAATTCCTTATTATTTCTTGGTGACCACTGGTCTTATTCTATAGTAGCTTTGAAAGTGGTTTGTTCTGGGGCGCCTGGGTGGCTCAGTGGGTTAAGCCTCTGCCTTTGGCTCAGCTCATTATCTCAGGGTCCTGAGATTGAGCCCTGCATTGGGCTCTCTGCTCAGCAGGGAGCCTGCTTCCCCCCTCCTCTCTCCCTACCTGCCTCTCTGCCTACTTGTGATCTCTGTCTGTCAAATAAATAAATAAAATGTTTTTTAAAAATGTGGTTTGTTCTGAATACAAGAGTTTCTTCACTGGCTTCCCTCTTATGAACCCACCTATTTCTTCTTGGGTGTGTTATTTTCCTTTTTGTCTTGAAACCTGAAGAGGCAATTGTACATTGTAGGAATTTCACATTATAGCCATAAATTATAATATGGTGATGTTCTAAATCACATTAAAGCTGTAAGCTGGTATTTTCTTTTAAAGCACCTGAGGCTGAGGAGAAAATCTGTTGTCTAACCACACTGTCCACAGTGATCTCAATTTCGTAATAACCTTTGCTCAAATAAAATATTTGCTCTCTGAAAGTACTAAGGAATAAACAAGGGCTTTTTTATCGAGACATTAAACTTAGGATAATTCGATATTTATGGTTTCGTGGCATTTGGGACAGATGGGAAGACAGCCATTAGTGATAATGGCTATGGACTTGCTAATCATTACCTTCTTCATCTTTCTCTTGCCATCGCTAATGGGAATTTCCCAATGGTGACCCTTTGTAGTTTTGCCTTTAGTGCCTTCTTGATTTGCTTCCACCCCCCCCCCCGATAAAGTTTTAAACTATTCTTACCAGACGTCTGTTGTCCGCTCTTAGCTGCCCCTAAATCCCCCCCTTCTCCCATTTTCTATGTCAGTTATTAATTGACTTAAAAAATAATCTGATTTTGGCATCTGAACTGAATTCTGGAAACAAAGCCTTGCACCTCTTGTCAGCTCTCTCCATAATGACTGACCACATCTCATGAATGGCTCCACTTAATGGTTGTTAAGGAAACCAGCATTACTGTCTCATAATGAAAGATTTACTAACTAGTACATTACAGCTTCCTCTAAACTGTTTTCACTTCACTCTGCTTGTTAGAAGGTACAAGACAAGGCCATGGCTGAACTTGGAAAACATTTAATTATTCCAGGAAAAAACATGCGTATATATGTGCCGATAGACTACAACTCGATTTTGCTGGAGAGTCACAGTTTACTTCGGATCAGCAGAACGACTAAGTCATTAGATCTTTCTGATTAGCCAGTTAGATCCCTGCTGTGACAACACACACATTAATTCACTCAGATGCCACTTAGAGAATCAGTACTGGAAAAAGTAGAAACAGAAGGGTCTTAATTTTTGGACACTTTAACCCTAGGTTCCAAAGATGTATCTGCCTTTGTCAAAATTAAGTGATGGGGTATAAATTCAATAACATTCTTGACAATAGCTCATATTTATCAAGTGCTTCCTGGTCACTAGGAACTAAATATTTGATAGACTTTCTATCATTGAATCTTCATTAAAAAAAAAAAAACTTAAGTTTATAGTTTACGTTATCATTTTTCCCATTTTCTTTTTTTTTTTTTTAAAGATTTTATTTATTTACTTGACAGAGAGAAATCACAAGTAGATGGAGAGGCAGGCAGAGAGAGAGAGAGAGGGAAGCAGGCTCCCTGCTGAGCAGAGAGCCCGATGCGGGACTCGATCCCAGGACCCTGAGATCATGACCTGAGCCGAAGGCAGAGGCTTAACCCACTGAGCCACCCAGGCGCCCTCCCATTTTCTAGATGAGGCAACAAAGCTATAACAAGACAGTGTTTCAGGAACTCAACTGACAAAAATCAGAGACAAGTACAGACTCAGATATGTTTGACTCTAAAATCCAAACTCGCGCCCGGTACTTTGTTCTTGCTCTTGTCAGAGACTCCGGACAGGCTTCTCAACTTCTAACCAGTTACTGATTGCCAAAATAGAGAACTGTGCTATCATCATGTGGAAAGCCCTTTTGAATTTTTTTAAATCATATATTTAAAGTAGAACCTGGCAGCTTCATTCTCTGTTGTTTGTTTTGTTTTTCCAGCTGTGTAAGGCTTTTTGGGTCCAGGCCCAGAATAGTCAAAGTTGGGTTTAAGTTTTCAGGGTTTGGGTTTACAGGGAAAATATAGGAAGGGTTTGCTTGAAGAGCAAGTTGGAGTTTTGGGGTCTGGAAGCTAAATGAGGAAAGTAAGGTGGAGGAAGTAAAAGAGGAATGGTGATAGGGTCACGGATCATGTATGTAGATAGTGAAGACACCAAGAGTGTTGGCAGGCATCATAAAAGAGGGAAGAATGGGTGGCCAGATGCTGACATTTTTCAGTGAGGAAGAGGGAGTGACTGGAGGGTCTGGAGGAACAGCCACAAGAAGTGTTGCAGGTGTTATCCTCTCATGGCTTTGTGGAGTATTTCAGGAAGGAGTGGAGAGGAATAGTAAGGAAACAGCTGTCAGCAGCAAAGCAAACAACAAAACCATCTCAAGTTATAATTGTATGTGAAGAGTGAAAGGAACGACAGTTGCCACTTGAAAGGAAGGTAGGGGAAACTGTGTCCTCAGGGGGTCACCAAGATTTTGTTTGAGGACTGGTCCTCAAAATGTGGTCCCCAATCCAGCAGCATCAGCATTACCTGGGAACGTGAGGGAAATGCAAATTCTGGGTCCCTACCATGGACTAATGGATCAGAGATGGGAGGGTAGGGCCCCCTTGACCTGTGCTCTAACAAATATCCTAGGTGATTCTGAGAAAACTTAGGTTAAAGCTCATGTGAAAACAGAAACAGAAGAGAAATTTCCAGTGAAAAGCCTAACATATGGGAGTTTTACCGAAGGCAACAGAAGTTTCTGGAGGTCAGAGGGAAAGGTAATGGAACCAAGGAAGATTGAAACATGGACATATCCAGTTCGTGACGGATATCTGAGGGACCCAGATACCTGCAAGTGATTGGGGTGGATGCCATTCATCCTGAGGGACTCTTGGAGGAAGACAGAAAATCAATCATTATTAGACTTTTAGGGGAAACAAGAATGCATCTCAAAGGATAATGTGACACAAGGAGCCATCTTATAAAAGATGCTCATGCCTCTCTTAAATCTGGTGTCCTTTTGGACTCTTGACTAGGTTCAGAAGTAGAAGTAGAGGACTATGCAGTGAAACAAAGAAAACACTAACAAGAAAACCAGGACTTCCTTGTTCTATAACCTCTTTGGCATTATACCAATCCATTCATTTACATAACCCCTTAGATCCTGCAGAATAATATGGCTCCACACTCAGCAGAGGCTGCTTGAGATTCTCTCCTTCTGTTCCACCCCCTGCTCATGCTCTCTTTCTCAAATAGACAAACAAAATCTTAAAAGAAATATGACACACAATTGATCCTGTGATCCAACTTTCTTAGTAGCTGATCTGTATCTGAGTAAAATTGTCATTTCTTTGGAAACAGTCGATATATCAAAAGAGTACTTAATGACCCAAGAGGGCCATGATCCTGTATCATATCCTTCATGCCTCACTGCCAGATTACCGATTCATGAAATAGCTGAAGTTGTTAGTCAGTGACCTCCCAGGTATCTTGCCTTTGTGTACCATGTGGTCTCCCAAGCCATACATTTCCATCTTGGCTAATGATTGTTTGTACTCCTAAAAAGGACCTTGCTTCAAGACATATATTCAGAAAAAGGCAATTTTATTTAAATATCTTTAGAGAGCAAAACACATGTAGTATATAAGAGAAACTATGAAAAATATCAATTATCTAAGACAGAACAGAAACCAGGTAATGGACATTTTCATTGATAAAAGCTGTGGATAATGTTTATATACTTCTGCTTTCCAACCATACTACCTGTATCCTCTGTGCTCATGTGCTGTCAAACCATCCTTCAGAATCAGCTTTTCATGGCCCCCAGCTCTTCTATCATGCCCTCCCCTAGACCACCTGTTAAGAGGACAAGGTAGACAAGTAGGCAAGGTAGGCCGTGTCTTTGTCCTCTTTGGTTTTCTATGGGCATATGTCTGTTTGTATGTATGTGTGCTCGTATGTACACACACACACACACACACACACGCACACACTGGATTTACCATAAGCATGCAAAACTTCTTAGTGACCTATGCTGGCTACCTAAGCATAGAAGACAATCTTCTCATACCAGAGATGATTTTACAAAAGGATGAAATACACTTGAATGGCATGATCAGATGATAGTAGAGAAGCTAACATGAAATTAGGATTCCCCCGAAGGCTCCCAATGTTTAAGATTTTATTTCTGTTGATTTATTTCTCTTTTAGATACTGAACTATGCATTTCTACAAAATATTTTACATTTATTTTTTTCTGAAGGATTATTTCCATTTAGTAACATTATTTTTAAAAGAAAAACAAGGACCAAAGAGTTTCTTAACTTAATCAAAGTTGAGTAGCTAACTACAAGTAGTGAAAGGATGCAGACCAGCGCTGCTGGATTCCAAAAGTTGTGCATGCTCTCCACACAATGCCCCCTCCATCCTAAAACACAAATGCCCCAGAGAAGAATCATTGTCATTGTTATGGGTAAAATGGATTGAGAACTTTTTTGTTGTTGTTGTTCTAAATGTCTTCTATTCACTAACTCAGTTAAACCCTCCCACAACCAAAATCAAATAGGAGAGCCACCTTACAGAAGACAAAGGTAAAGCACCGAGAAAATAACTTACCCAAGCCCACCTACCTAGAATGTAGCTGAGATGGAGTAAAATGTAGACAGTGCATACAGGAAGAGGCAGTTTATTCGTTTGTAGTTAAGAAAAAGACCCCAAATCCACACCACTGATTTTATTCTGTTTGTTTTGTTTTATTTTGTTTTGTTTTTAAAGATTTTATTTATTTATTTGACAGAGAGAAACACAGTGAGAGAGGGAACACAAGTAGGGGGAGTGGGAGAGGGAAAAGCAGGCTTCTTGCTGAGTAGAGAGCCAGATGTGGTGCTCTATCCCAGGACCCTGGAATCATGACCTGAACCAAAGTCAGATGCTTAACCAACTGAGCTACCCAGGTGCTTCTACCACTTGGGTTTTAATCAAGGCTCTACCACATACACCCTGAGTGACCATGAGACCATTGATTAACTACTCGCCTGAGCTTTCTCATCTCTAAAACATGCAGAATAATGGTATCCACTTCGATAATGTAGTTGCAAATTTAATATGAGAAGTGTTTAGAACAGTGCTTAGCTCCTAAGTACACAAAGATTAGTTGTTGGGGTTGGTGCCATTACTATTGTTATCTTAAAGACCAGTATGGCAGTATCTTTCATCTGCAACCACTGCCATCTCTAAAAGAGGGTAAGACCCTTTAGCATTGTTCTACACACAAAGACTTCTCAATTTTACTCAGAGCTACCCTGACCAACTTGTCCTCTCTCCTGTCTACTAAAATAAATACAAGTTTGTATTCTTTTAAAAGAACAACCTTATTTGGATAAATGCCAGATAGTCTTTTCTAATCTCCACTCCTAGTTTATGGAGTTCTTCTATGCCGGATTTTCTCAGCCTCACCACTACTGACCTGTTGGGCCAGATCATTCTTTGTTATGGGGAGCTGCCTGTGATTATACGATGCTTATCAGTATCTCTGATCTCTACCATCTAGATAACAGTAGTACTAGTACCCTCCCTAGTCATGACAACCAAAAGGGCCTTTAGACATGATAAATGCCTCCCTCTACACCAAAGACTAAGTCCTGTCCTTGCATAGAACCTTTTAGATGGGTCCAGGTAATTTAGAACGGTCATCCATGGAGACTCAAGTTGGGAACATGCCTTACTTACCTCTGTATTTGTCAACAGAACCTAGCCTAGTATCTGGCATACAGTAAAAACTCAGTAAGAACTGGTTGAATTTTCAATATTGGAATTGTGTTAATTACACATCAAAATAAAAGGGAGGCTGATCTTTTGTTAAAATGGAAAGAGCATATTCATGTGCTATACCCAGATTTCTGATCAAAGGTCAGATACAACAACAATTCCTGTTTGCAATAGAAGACAGACCTTTGAAATAGGTTTGGTTACCTATCGGGATTACCATCCACCCATCCCAGAACTGTGGGAGGCATACCCATAATTTTATTATGAAACCATCATACCATTTCCATGATTGGGAGTAGAAAAGCAGCTGTTCATGGGAACAGCTGTCAGGACTTCTGGATAGAAGAGCTGAAGAAGGGGAGGGAGGGAAGGTTGTTTGACTCTTTGCCACAGAAATTTGCATTTCTAGAGACCTGGAGCTTAGAACAGTAACTGGTTGTCTAAACCTAATGAGGGGCTTTGTTTGTTTGTTTGTTTCTTAACAGTTGCTAATTTTAGAGCTAACTGGTAATATAGAAATAAATGGTGGGAGATGACCAGTATATACACGGCAATACCATTGTACTCTCCAGTGCTGGCCAGTCTTCCCCCATTCTTAGAGTGGTTGACTGAATCATCCTCAAGAACTGAGCCAAACACTCCTTCCTCTCTTGCTTAAGAATTTTAGGATACTTCGAACGAGTCAGAAGGCAACTGAGTACATGATCAATTTTTAAAGGGACAAGGGGAGGAGACAGAAAAGTGTTGGATTTGTTATCATGAGTCACGCTTGATGTGAGCTTTGCTCTTTTTCAGTGGTTAAGAAATTAGAACAGAGTTTTTATTTATTTATTTATTTTTTTCTGAAGAAGAAGAAGGCAGGCTGGAACATTTGCTGCTTTTGAGAAGCAATTTAGCACTGTCAAATTCATGAGATGTCAGGATTCAGTAAAGGCATTTTGTTTTTATAATACAAAGATCAGAGAGTCGAGCCCATTTGCGCAGAATAATAACAGGAAGAGTCCCTGTCTCTAGAAAGGGATTTGCCAAATTTTAAAGTAATTTACATAAACATTGTAATCGGCCCATGCAAAAAGTTCCACCCTTCACAAAGCTAGTTATTACAAGACTTGCCCAATCACAATGTTTTGAGGAAAACAGAACTGGAACTGAGTAGGATAGATAAGTGATGATCTGAGATATGAAAGCCCATTCTAGAAGAGCCTTTGAATTCGGTCTTATTTGATTACAGAAGGGGAAAAAAAAATCATACTTTCGATTTTTATCAAGGATACAGTGTGTTGAAAAATTAAAACTCTTAGTAAAATGTGTGACTCATCTAGTGCTGGGACTCAAAAAGAATTACAGAAATGGCTCATAAAAGAATATATATTGAATAAGAGAACACACACAAAAATCCATAGAGCTTGCATTTTGAATTTTGATTAGAAACTAAATCCCTTGAGATCACCTCTAGTTACCTAAGTATTAACCATGGCATGCCCAAGTTTCTATCATCTTGTAAGCAAATCAAAATTTTTTTGCATTAATTTTGTAGATAAACATTTTTTCTATGGCTTTAGACTTTCAAACATATTTGAATCCATTTGAAAATTCAGAGTAGATTAGCACACTGTCACTGTGTTATGGAGAGAAATTAAAACAGTGTTGGAAAAGACTGGCCAAAGGGAAGATCATTCCTTGGCAACTTATTACTTTCTCTTTCTATGCACCAGATGCCAGCCCCATGTCACAAGATGCCTGCTGTCTTTATGCTTCTGTCCCCTGGTCCCAAGGAACCCACTAGTGTGACTCCCCATCCAAACTGCCCTTTCAAAACAGCAATTCCTGTTCAAGATCCATCCCTCTCCACTCTTCACTCCCCCTAATTATAGACCATTTTACTAGGACCCCATCTCCCAAGACAATGCTAAGAGAAATTGACAGGATTAATTCTAACAGGTGTATCAATTTCTTAGTAAATAAATGACAAGCATTTAACACAACTGATAATTGAGAGAGTTGTCTTTTTGGCTGCTATTTACTCTTTACTGGAGGTCTCCTGGAATCCAGTATCTTAAATATTAACTGTAAAACCCAGTGAATAAGAGACCACTTGTGTATGAATCCCTGTTGTATCTGCACTAACACTGCCTTTGGACACATTATTGGGGATATCTCTGGGCCTCAGTTTCCTCCTCAGTGAAAGGGGATGACCATGAAAAAAAAAAAGTTCTCTTTATAAGTTTGTTTTGGGGCCATTTTGAGATAATTCATGTAGGATACTTATAATAACAAGTGACCATAATATACACTAAACAATATATATAATATCTAAACGTAACATACACAAAACACTATTTATAATCTGAAGAACTAGATCATTAGGGATAAGTGCCAGCCCTTAGGGCAGACAAAACCAGAGATATCTTCACAAAGGAGAGGTTTTGTAGTGTCTGCTATCTGATAACATAGCTATAATTCTCAGCTCTATATTAAAATGGCCCAGCTATAGTCTTCAGAAATATAGGATGTAAACCGGATTTGTTATTTTACTGAACAATCACACTAGGTTTCAGTGGTTATAATTCCAAGAGGAACCATCATATAAGATTATGTGGATGGGGGAAGGGGACACACAGGTGGTTCAGTCGGTTAAGCGTATGTCCTTGGCTCAGGTCATGATCTCAGGGTCTGGGGATCGAGTCCCACAACAGGATCCCTCCTCATCGGGGAGTCTGCTTCTCCCTCTGCACCTCCTCCATGCACAAAAGCATGTGCACACGCTCTCTAATTAAAAAATATATATATATATATATGTATATATATATATATATTTTAAAAGATTATTTGGATGGATGTTTACAGTCATGGTAAAGAGATACTGAAAGACATTTCTTTTGTCTTGTATTTTCATAGACAGTCATTATATGGTATGAAACTAAAGGACAGATCTAAGTAAAAATGATTCTCATCAACATCTATGAGCCCAAGAAGGTTTTTTGTTATTTTTTTTTTCCTTTCTGTATAAAGAAAATGAGGAGATACAGCAATAAATGGTATATCTGTATTTGACAGCCATGGGCTATATGAAATTAATCAACTAATTAATTTACTTTCCTCCCTTGGAATACAGGAAGGAAAAAGTTTCCTTTGCTAGACTTGTTTTTTAAAAAATATATTCCAGTACCTTGGTTTGTGAAGTGCAAATGTAGAAGAAAAAGAAGTCAAAAATTTTGAAGTAACATTAAGAATCTCTAGTCTGCATTCCAGAACAAACTTTAGCAGAGGACTCTTCTGTGTGTCCTCTCATATAGAGCAAGTTCTATTTAAATTTGCACTTTAACCATGTGTATTCTGATCAGCTGGTAGCCCTTCAGCAGTCTGCGTCACAAGTTGGGTTCTCCAGAAGAAGATGCTGAGATAGTTTAGGGTGAATGATGTTTATTTGGGATCAACCCCTCCAAAATGGGCAGAGGGAGAAATCAGCTGGGGTATTAACAAGACAAAGCCTCACTGGGAGGACAGGAATGAGGATCACTGGTCACCCCAGCAGTGACAGTCATTGGGTGAGCGACATTCAGGCTTTGCCTGACCATGTGCAGGACAGCTCTCCATCACTAAAGGAGTGAATGGGCCTTTGCTGATCATGTTATTTTCAACAGGTCCTTCCTTCAGGAACCATCTGGGTGGTACAATGCAGCCTTCCCCAGATTGTTAATTACTTATTTGATTCAAGAAGTCCTTTTCATCACAGAATTTCAGCAAACATTTGCTAAAACATTTTTCACATAAGCAGGCAAAGAATGAAACAGGAGGAGGCTGTGAGGAGTTAATATATCCAGAATTGGAGCATTTGGATCTAAACAAAATTTGCTAGTTTCAACAATAAGCCATAATGTTCGCTTCATCATTGTTCAAAGAAATATTTCCTAAAAATAACTTCCTGTTATGAAGCTCCACAGCTATCTTTTAAAAGTTAAGAATGGAGAGGGAGGAAATACCTCAACTCCTCTACTTGGAAGATGCATGAAACGATTTATTCATTTCTATCTTCGGTAATCGTAATTCTCGGGAAAAAGCCAGGTCATATTTTTCCTGGGTTCCCTCTGTTTCTGCTTAGATAATCTAAATTGTGTTTTGGGTTATCTGATTGTTTCACAGAAATAGTCTGTGCTCCAATTTCTTCATGCATATAAAAATCCAAAATAATATGTTTTTAGTGCCACATAAATATAATAAGATTCCTGGATAAGAAGAGATATCAATCAGAGTAATTAACACTAGCTGCTACAACACAGAATAACTCAATGGAAAGTCCAGTCAGCATTTAGCAGCTGGGCTTACACCAGTGACCTAAGAATTCTGGCTTTTCTCCTCTGGTGGTACTACTACCTTCTAGGGTCTATTTGGAGTCCTTTGTTGGTCTCTTGTCATTAGCCATTGAAGGAAGGAAGGAAATGAACAGCAAGGAAAATCATGCATGACCAAATCTGGATGTGGTATACATCACTTCTTCTTTAGTTTCAAAGCTGCCACAAGAGAGGCTGGAAAATGTAGTCTTCTAGTGTCCAGAAAAATAGAATAGGCTTGATAAACACCTACTTGTTTTGGCCACAAAGGACTATATATAGGCATCATGTATCTTTGAGTGTTTCCTTGTAATATCCTCACCAATGCTAAAATTATTTCAGAATCTTATTGTTTGGAAGAGACTGTCAGAAGGATGTTGGATGGATCCAAAGGAGGATTTGGTGAAATGAAAACACATGTAAGTGTTCCAGTATACATCCTTGTACTGTATGTTTCTGATGGACCCATCTAAATTTAGGATTGATGCCTCTTTCAAAAAGTGAATCTTATGGCTTAGAATTGACATGGACTCCAACAGTCATGTAGCTGTTGGTAGCCTTGTGGCAAGGATTTCAGATGAAGAAAGATTTGTACTTAGGAAAAGATATTTACTTTGGCCATTATATTCTTGATAAAAAAGAACGCATATGCATCTCTCCTCAATATCCCATTCAATGTTGCTTCTCTGGGCTGCGAACTCAAAGAAGTATGGAGTCATCTACAACCAAACACCCTGAGAAGTGGTATATGAGAGCTAGCCTCCTACTGGCGTGCCAGAGCTTATTTTGTCCATTTGGTTTCTTTCTTTCCCCCTTCCTTCCTTTTTTCCTTCCTTCTTTCTCTTTCTTTCTTTCTTTCTTTTTTTTTTTTTTTCAAGATCTTATTTAAATTCTGGTTAGTTAACATGTAGTGTAGTATTAGTTTCAGGGTAGAATTTAGTGATTCATCACTTGCATATTAATAAACAAGGCTCATTACAACAAGTGCCCTCCTTAATGCCCATCACCACTTACCCCATCTTCCCCTACCCACTTCCCTTCTGGCAACCCTCAATTTGTTTCCTACTTTTTTGTTTATTTGTTTGTTTTTAAGATTTTGTTTATTTATTTGAAAGATAGAAAAATCACAAATAGGCAGAGAGGCAGGCAAGAGAGAGAAGGGAAAGCAGGTTCCCTGCTGAGCAGAGAGCCCGATGCAGGGCTTCATCCCAGGACTCTGAGATCATGATCTGAGCCAAAGGCAGAGGCTTACCTCACTGAGCCACCCAGGTGCCCCACTGTTACCTATTGTTAAGAGTCCTTATGGTTTGCCCCCATCTCTGTTTTTATCTTATTTTTCCTTCCCATCCACTCTGTTCATCTTTCTTTGTCCATTAGACTTCAAGTCTACATTCAGTGCTCTCATGTAAATAGCTTAAAATCAGCCATAGTGGGAGTATCTTAAACTACAAAATTCACCCAGCATAACAGATGAGGGTCTCTTCCAGCCTCCAACAGGCAATTTCACAGCACATCGCAACCAGTTTACTACCTATTTAGCAGCAGCCTCATTGTGTCAAGAGAGACTGGGTTATGCTGTGGCTATAGACCTCCAAATCTTCATGTATTAACAAAACCAAAGTGTATTTGTAGCTCCCATGACATATACTGCATAAGATGGCTTTCCTCACTATGGTCTGTTCTACTGACACTTGAGTTGGCAGAGTCATCATCTTGATGGGGCTTCATTAATCACTGCCACAGTGAGAAAGGAGGCTCTTGAAACCTCTACCAAGAACTGAATCATGTCACTTATCTTTAATTGGTCAAAGCACATCACAGGCCACCCCTAACCTCAAGAGTGCAAGAAGGTGAAATCCTATCATGTTCCTTAAAATGGGGTGAATGTCGGAGGAGGTCACTGAGAGGACGTGACTGCTGGTTGACTCAGGAGCTAGACCTGGTTAATCAGCTGCCCATCATTGCCTCCCCTATCTTTAGGATTTATGCTCCACCTACCATTTCTGTAGTGGGAGCTCTTCCAAGAACAGTACTGAGAGTAAGGTGTTGAATCCTGTCCAGATGGTCTCAACATGACTGAACCCAGTTAAGCCTTCTACAGAAGCTTTTGTGACTTGGTGGGTGGGTGCAGAGGTCTGCTTGTCTTGCGGCCACCCCCGACAAGACCCTTACATAAGTGCACTTGCTTCTTAAATCTGCTACCTGCCCTTGTGGAGTGGTGGTCTCTTTCTTCAGTCTCTCCTTGCCCTCTGTGTACCCGGTCAATTTGTGAATCAACAGGGAACTGCAGTTATTACTAATTAGGACTAAATATTACTAATGACAATCACGATTGAATTCGGTGAATAAGAATGTAGGCTTCAGTGTGTGAAGGTTCTTCAGAGAAACAGACCCAATAAGATACACACAGATTTTTTTTTTTAATTTTTAATAGGAAGTGAATCACATGGTTATGAGACCAAGAAGTCTCACCACCTGCTGGAAAGCCAGGAAAGCCAGTGGTATCTTTCAGTCCTAGTACAAGGGCCTAAGAACCAAGGGAACCAGTGATACAACTCCTAGTCTGAGATCAGAAGGGCTACCGGTGTAAGCACTGGAGTTCAAAGACCCGAGAATCAGAAACTCATGCAGGAGGCCAGGATAAGAGGAACATCCCAGCTCAAGAAGAGAAAGTAAGCCTCTACCCTTCCTTTAAACTTTGTTCTTTTTGGGCCTTCAGTGAGCTGATGAGGCCCACTGACTCTGATGAGGACAGAACTTCACCCATGCACAGTTGAATTGTTGATCTCTTCTGAAAATCCTCTTCAACACCCAGAAATGATGTTCACCAGCTACCTGGACATCCCTTAGCTCAGTCAGGTGGACACTGACAAAGTAACCATCACAGTCACATAAACCTAGAGTCAAATGGCGGTGTTGCTTCTTATTTGCTTGTGGGACATTGGCCAATTTATTTAAGTTCCCTGTGATATTTCCACCTCCTGAGCTCTAAAATGCGTTGCAATAAATTAAACTCAATTGATAGTGTATGTATTAGTTACGCTTCTCAGTCCTTTCTGTGTCTTGGAACATGGAGGATGGGTTTGGGTATATAAATGATATTCGTGCATCAATGGTATATAAATCGGTATTTGTGCCAAACATGTGATTGAAAAGATGCTGCTGTGGTCATTACCGAGGCTTTGAGAATGCAGTTTCTCATTTGCTGTGGACATGACCAGTAAAAGAAAAAAAAAAATTTCCCACTAGGTTTTCTTTCTTTCGGCTACTTTGCTAGCATTCAGCCTATTGGGAACATTTTACCAACTCTGTTCTATTTCCATTGTCTAGATTAGCCTGTCCAGTATAAATTATAACATAAGCCATATGTGATTTGGTAATGGTCATATTTCAGATTCTCATCTGAACATACATGGCTGGTATACTGAACAGTGCATGCCTAGATCTCTAAGAGATGTATTTTGCTAACTCCTCCCGTATTGTTAATAATCATGCAACTCGTAATATAATAGATTTGGTAGAGGGAGGCTGGCTTCAGTTTACATGATCATCTCTGGAAATGGAACCTTACTTTATGTTCCTGTTATATAGGAGTGACAGTGACAACTGTAGATTGATCAAGTTCTTTTTAAAAGGGCTGTTTTGAAGATTATGATTCTAACTTTGGAGGAACTATGGTGATGAGCAGTGACTGGCAGTGGAAGGAATCACATGTAAAAACTTCTTAAATAAAAATGTATTGGCTTTAAATAAATAAATAAATAAATAAAAGAAAAAGAAAGAAAAGATGCTGCTGCTTGAGGCCAAAGGCAAGTTGTCTGGCCATTCAGGCGTCCCTGGGGCCAGAGAAGATCGCTATCTAGGCACACTTCTAGTCATTCTAGGTCACAGATCTGCCCCATGCACTGAATGAACTCCATGAAGCTTACTTTCTACTACTACTACTTTATTGCTTGTTCAATTCACATTAAATGAATGTATTAAGTCTCACAAAGACTGAGGTTGGTAATATTATTCACTTTTTAAAAAAAGATTTTATTTATTTGACACAAGTAGGCAGACAGGGAGAGAGAGAGAGACGGAGGAGGAAGCAGGCTTCCTGCCTAGCAGAAAGCCTGATGCGGAACTCGATCCCAGGACCCTGAGATCATGACCTGAGCTGAAGGCAGAGGCTTAACCCACTGAGCCACCCAGGCAGCCCTATTATTCACTTTTTACTGATGAATAAACTGAAAGGTCAGGAGGGTTAACCATTATTCAAGTCCCTAATATGGGAGAGGCATTCCCAGGAGCTAGATCCAGGAACTATGACTTCCTGCCCAGTGCCTTGTCGTAATGCTCTCACTGCAACATTTACCTAAAAAGAGGGACTCCAGTGATTTTGCCTTAGAAATCAACTTTCAATTTTACCACCTGTCTCTAAGAAAGTGCTGGTCCTGATGCTCTTATAGGATGTTTGAATTTACTTTTGTCTTAACAAAATTTTTAGAAGATCCCTACAGTGTAAAATGAGGGCAACCCTTACATTTGGCCTGAAAATATGTGGGAAGATGGCTTTTTTCCCTTTCAGATAGGTTTGTCATTGTTGTTGTTGCTATTGTTTTTTTTAAAAATTATTTATTATACCATTTTCTGTGTTTTAAGCACAAACACAAATCTAGGTATGGAGTTACTGTGAATTAAATTTTTTTATTACTGTAAATCAAAGAAAATGTAATAGTTTTATACAGATAAGAATGTAAAAACAAATATTAAAATTATTAATATTAATTCAGTGGAATAAGTCTACTTCATTAACATTAAATTGCTGAATGCAAAATAAATCTGATAAAATTAACAGTTGGACACAGCTTCTTTTGAGTTTATCATGATTAACACTGAGCCTTATGATGGTTCTTTTTCTTTTCTTTTTTTTTTTTGTTAATTACTTTAGCAGATTAAATTAGTTCAGGTTGGTAACATAAAATATTCATTTATAGTCATTTAAAAATATTTCAAACCCTTACATTGCATGGGTAGCACCTTGTCTTAACAATGAAACCAGGTTAAAAATACACTGTAGATTTTCTTTCTTTTTTTTAATCACACTTAAAGGTATATAATATATATATTTTAATTTATTTTCAGCGTAACAGTATTCATTGTCTTTGCACCACACCCAGTGCTCCATGCAATCCGTGTCCTCTCCAATACCCACCACCTGGTTCCCCCAACCTCCCACCCCCCCGGCCACTTCAAAACCCTCAGATTGTTTTTCAGAGTCCACAGTCTCTCATGGTTCATATCCCCTTCCAATTTCCCCCAACTCCCTTCTCTTCTCTAACTCCCCTTGTCCTCCATGCTATTTGTTATGCTCCACAAATAAATGAAACCATATGATAATTGACTCTCTCTGCTTGACTTATTTCACTCAGCATAATCTCTTCCAGTCCCATCCATGTTGCTACAAAAGTTGGGTATTCGTCCTTTCTGATGGAGGCATAATACTCCATAGTATATATGGACCACATCTTCCTTATCCATTCGTCCGTTGAAGGGGGATG
This sequence comes from Mustela nigripes, assembly GCF_022355385.1. Taxonomy (NCBI): domain Eukaryota; kingdom Metazoa; phylum Chordata; class Mammalia; order Carnivora; family Mustelidae; genus Mustela; species Mustela nigripes. The sequence goes on from NC_081572.1 coordinate 9,857,284, forward strand.
TGGAGAAAGGGGAACCCTCTTACACTGTTGGTGGGAATGCAAGTTGGTGCAGCCACTTTGGAGAACAGTGTGGAGATTCCTCAAGAAATTAAAAATAGAGCTTCCCTATGACCCTGAAATTGCACTACTGGGGATTTACCCCAAAGATACAGATGCAGTGAAAAGAAGGGCCATCTGTACCCCAATGTTCATAGCAGCAATGGCCACGGTTGCCAAGCTGTGGAAAGAACCAAGATGCCCTTCAACGGACGAATGGATAAGGAAGATGTGGTCTTTTTCTTTTTTTAATAAAGATTTTATTCATTCATTTGAGAGAGAGAGAAAGAGCACAGAAGGAGAGGGAGAAGCAGACTCCCTGCTGAGCACGGAGCCCCATGCAGGACAGGATCCCAGGACCACGGACAGGTTTTAAAGAGATTGGTTATCTCACGATGGTCCAGCATTTTAGAAAAGCTTAAACCTACTCAAAGGCGAGAAGGCACGGTCTTGACTTAGTCCCTGTCACTACACTTAAATTACTTAACACTTCCACTCATGAATGCTTAGAAATCGATACAGCAGGATATCTCAGTGTCCTTCAACTCTACATGGCATATGCATTATTGGGAATTTTTTTAAAAGTTGCCCTAAAAGGAAGGAAATAACCCATAAGAAAGTTATCACCATTATCCTAGTTAAAAGAAGGGGCAGATTTATTAGAAGGCTATTTTTAACAAAACCCCAGTGGTTTCAATAACCTATAAGCTCAGCAACCGGGAAGTGATCTCACCGGTTGCCTGAGTGAAAATGAATTATGTTTGTTATCCCAAGAGGACTTGTATATTTTCCAGTGCAAGGAGACATTCTTTCTTTCTTTTTTCCTATGAAAGAAATGGAAAAAAAAGTATTTTAATATCATTCTACTGGGTTAACTTGATTGGAGCCAAGATTAAACCTGTATTTAAGTCCTTTAGAATAATTGTGAGCTCACTCCCTTTTTTCCCTTTACCTTACTACAGCCCCTAAACCTCAAGGGTAACAGGAAATATGGACTAAAACAAAGTTTATCTTCAAAGCTTTTAGCATCATATCTGCACCATGGGAAAGGAAGTATTTGATAAAGGAATTAGAACAGAAATCTTAATGAATTGGGTGGGAGAGGGGAAGTTTTAATTCTGCCTGTTTACCTCTGAACTTTTCAAAGTTGGTTTCATTTGTGGAATTACCTAGTAGGTGTGAGATTAGAACTTAGCATTACTTGACCCATAAAAACATACAGGGGTTTATTAAACAGAATTTGGATTGCTTATAAGATGTCACTCAGTAAAAACTGATTTAGATCTTGTTCCTGTGTTTTTAAATTTCCAGACCTAGAATTTTATTGCCATAGATATTAACACAGTAACATCTGATTCATGAAATGCAGGGTTTCAACACCTCCATAAATGAGTCAACCACATTGAAATACATACCAATGACATTTACTAAAGAATTCAGTATATAGGAGAGGAGTAATTTCATTCCTATAGAAGAAATCTTCCAATATCCTGCTGACATTAAGAAAGAAATGAAATAGGGGTCTTTTCAGGGTAGCCGTATATGTATCCAAAACAAGTCCATTTACAAGCTTTAAAACTACTTCCCTTTTCACAAGTTACAGATTTGATTTTTTGGATCTCTGTACAAGGGATGTTCCTGTTTCTTCCTGAAAGCGGGAGCTGGCTTGAATATTTAGTTTCCCCAGTGTTGCTGCTGCAGAACCCAGTGAGTAAAATGTATCCCAGGTGACCTGCTGAGTGTCTACACAGATATATTCATTTCACAGTTTGAACCGGATAAACCTCTGAAACCAGAGCCTGTTAAGGAGACTAGAGAAACAGGGTCCTGCCCGAGAACTTTCAGGACCTCATTCAGAACTCAATGGCAGGTAGTAGAAAGAGGCTCAGAATCCTGTTCTGCCAGTGGCCAGATGTGACTGGTGAGAAAATAAGCCTTGCAAAGCTTCCATTTCCTTATTCATAAAATGGATTAATAATATCTCATAGTACATTTGGGAGCATTAACTGGACTTACAAAGCCCTTAGTATAGTGCCTGCCAGAGTGGCTGTGGTAGGCAGACCCACATCCTCCCAAAGATAGCCACACCCTGACCCCTGGAACCTGTTACTATGTTTCCATGTGTGGTCAAGGTGAATTCAAGTTGCCCAGGGAATTCAGGTTACTAATGAAATGAATATAACAGAGGGTCATTATCATGGATCATTCACATGAGCCTCATGGAATCATAAGATCTTTAAATGTAGAAGGAAGAAAAGTCAGTGTCCGAAGGGTATAGTAGGAGAAAGCCTTGATTGGCCATTATGGATTTTGAAGTCTAAAGGGGAGACTATCTGAGGGTTTTGAAGGGGCAGGGGGTGGGAGGTTGGGAGAACCAGGTCATGGGTATTAGGGAGGGCACGGATTGCATGGAGCACTGGGTGTGGTGCAAAAACAATGAATACTGTTATGCTGAAAAGAAATAAAAAATTTAAAAAAAAAATGAGGGTGGGGGGAGACTATGAACCTAGGAATGTAGGCATCTTAGAAACCAGAAAAAATGAAAAAAAAGTTCTCCCCTAGGGCTTTCAGAAGGAACCCAAGTGTTGTTTGATGCAGTGGATTTGCCCAGTAAGCCTTATTTCAAGACTTCTGATCTCCAAAACTATAAAATATTAAGTTTGATTTGCTTTCAAGTATCAAATGTATGGCCATCTGTTATAGCAGCAATCAAAAACTGTCATTATTTTCTAACTAGTTTTAACTATTGTGACTAATCAGGAAAAAGGATTCCCCTTTCCCCCACCCCAGGAAAAGGCACTTCTAACCGTGAAGTAAGTTCTATGTAAGAATCATCTGTAGGATCTAATATGACTCCCTGTGGGTGGATTTGCCTTGGAAGGTTGGACAGGGTATTACAGAAAATCAAATTTAAAATTAAGAGGTCAAGAAATTAAGCAGCTAGGAAAGGAGTATGCCATGCCAGACCACACCAGTGGTCATCAAACTCCTAGGCGTCTCCAAACTCCTAGGCATCTGATGGACATTCCACTTCCTAAGAAACTAAATTAATCAGCTAAAAGCTCCCATTTGTTAGCCACATAAATATCCCCAGTCATTTTCAGACCTCTTTAATTTTTATAACAACCTTAGGAGTTGGACATTATAACTTATTAAACATATTAAGTTTGAGGTTCAGAGAAGTAACATGTCAAAACCAATACAGAAAGTAAGTGACGAACCCAAGGTTTAAGCTGGTCTTTCATCCAAAATCTCATGTTATTGTGACATTACAGTTATAGCACCCTCCAAGTGATGGCATTCATTTCTTGCAATGAACAAGTATTGATAACGTGGTTACTATTTGGTAGGCACCATGCTATATGACGTAGTTGTAATGATAAACTGTATTCACAGGTATCCTGTATTCACAAATAATTAAATAAGCGGTTTTATAAAGTGTGAGGAATGCGGTGTTGGGGATGGAATTAACAAAGCTATGGAACCATAATTAGTACAGGGTAACAAGGTAAGGTACTAACCTACAACAGGGTACCAGAAGATGTTCTGAGGTCAAATCCAGAACATGGAAAATGGGTAGAAGACAGTCAAGGGCACAGTCTGATAAGTGGTTGAGAATCCGTGGGATGTAGGCAGGACGAGAAATGGGACTGAAGTCATGAAAGGTGGGAATCAGAATGGAGACCTGTGAGCCCCCATCTCATCCTAAGGGCCGTGGAAGGGTAAATATGGAATGACACCCAGACTTACATTCTTGGTAGATTATTCTGACTTTTGTGGGGGATGACCGGCAAGGGGTGATGCAGTTGTCACGGGGGAAACACTACATGGGAATGACAATCGGTGTGGAAAGAAAGGGTCACCTTTGAGAGAAGCTTGAAAAGCAAAATTAACAGAACTCCATTAATGGGGGAAAAGAAAAAAAAAAACCTGTTTACAGAAAAGAAGTTGCAAAAAATTTTACTTGAGTTTCTGGTGAAGTCAGTTTATACCCAACAGTGAACAAGAACAGTTTGGGGGGGATCATAAGGGTTTCCTTGGGACCAAAGGGTGGTTAATATACCTGTAACACTTGGAAGGAGAACCATTCTCTTGTAGCCAGCCAAATACACAGGACTGGCTCTCAGAAGAATAAGCGTTAGATAGGAAGACTTGGTTCTTACTATATAGTTGGTCATTAAATCCATGGAGTGGATGATACAATCGAAGAATTCAAAGCCAGGGACAAATCAGTCCAAGGACAGAGCCCTGAGGATCAACCACATGAAGAAAGGAGCAGTGGAAAAGGAAACTGTGGGGAGACGGACAAATGATTATGAGGAAGAGACAGAAGGAAATACAGAGGCCAGAGGAAGAATGTATGTCAAGAACTGGAGAACCAGGGTTGGGTCGAGCTTGACTTCAGGGAGAATGGTTGAGTGTTCGCCATGATTATTTATGTCCGTTGTGTTCATACTTCCTGCCCCCTCTGCCTGGAATGTTCTTTCGGTATCCACACATCTTCCTCCTCTCAACCTTCCTCGAAACTCCTGGTCATCCTTGCAGACGTACCTGAAAATTTACTTCCTCTGACGTATGTCAGGACTTCCTGCTACGTGTCTGGTAGCACCCAGTTCTTTTTTCTTCCAAGAACCATCAGAGTTGTGGTAGGGTAGAAGTAACTAAATAAGTAAATGTGTCATGGTTAATGCCTTGCTGAAGGTTCTGTCTTCAGTGCCCTGCCTGCCGTGCCGGGAGAGAGCCAAAACTAATAAAGGGGGTTTGTATATGAATAACCAGTAGTAGTTCCACACAGATGTGTGCTATTTGGAGTCCGTGTAGATATCAGCCTTGCACGTTCCTATGTCCTATTGCCTGGGTTCTAATCTTAGCTGAGCCAATTCCTTGCTATAGGATTTCGGGACATCATTTAACCATGTCATTCTGCAGACTGGACATAATCTCTTAGATTCTGAGCTGTGAATTTTCCCCCAGAGTAGTTGGATTCTTTTCAGTTTCACTCTGAATTGTTGGTGAGTTACGCGAATCCCATGAACCGACAACAGTAATGCTGATCTTTGCCCGCATCATCCCTCACAGAGTTAAAGTGGAGTCTACATGATATAATCACTTACAAACATTTCATGCCCGTTAAAAACAAAACAAAGCCCAACTATTCTTGAATGAACCATCACCACGGGCACCCAAAACCGCCTCTCCTCTCCCTCTGTGTTCACTGGGGATCTAACCTGAATGACAGCTTCACACTCTTACTTATCCACAGCCATTCTCAGGCTTGCCACAGAGCAGGTGGAATCGGTACTGTTTAATTACAGAATGTATAATAAGGCTCAACAGTTTCAGTAATACTCACCATGATAAAATCGTGGAGAGAGTGAAGTCCTCCCAACGTAGATGTCAAGGTTGTGAGTTCAAGGCCCACGTTGGTCACAGAGCTTAAAGAAAAAAATAATAAAAGAAATAAAAGAAAAAATACTAAAGGCAGAATCAACCATTACCTAATTTTGCTGGCCTTGAGTGACGTGCTGTATCTGAAGAACAGTAGATGGCGGTCCCGACTTTGGGAATCTGGGACCTCTGTTTTGGACCACAATTCCTGATTCGCTATGATCTGAAGTCTCCTAGGACGCCCAGCTTGTTCACAACACACAAAAACATACTGTCTGCATAAAACACCATGTTCCTAGCTCAGGGTAAACATGCAAATCAAGTCACTCATCTAAACGAGGACCACTTATTCTATGGGCAATTTATTATACGAAGAACCTCCCTTTGTGGAACAGCGTGAATAGGTGAATTAGGGACTGCAGGAAGAAAGGAAATCTGTGACAGTAAACCGATTTTATCTGTGACGCCAACGCGTGTCTAAGCGGAGGGACTAATCCACGCATCTGTCTGCGGCATGTATCCACACGCAGACATGAGGGTTTCTCTGCCGTCCTCCCTGCCCAGGGAGAAGACAAAGAGTAAATCGTGTGCTGCAACAGCCAGCACCCTACAGAAGATTTGCCCACCCTGTGAAAAGGGCTCTCAATTGTGAATATTTTATACTGTGCATATTCTCGGCACTAACCACTCACCTCTGGCATCGTAGTGCTAAAGCAGCTGCAGGGAACATCTCCACAAATGACTGCAGCTTTTTTCCAGCAAACTTTATGTGCAGAAACAGGTGGCAGCTCAGAATTGGCCCGTGCACTGTGGTTTGCCAAGGCCAGATCTGTAGCCTCGTGGTCCAGTCGTGAGGGTCAATATAATCCTGCGACTGTGGCATCCGCTGATGTAGATGTTTCAGGATAGAACATTTTCAAGTGGGGATGCCTGGGTGGCTCAGTGGGTTAAAGCCTCTGCCTTCGACTCAGGTCATGATCTCAGGGTCCTGGGATCAAGCCCTGCATTGGGCTCTCTGCTCAGCGGGGAACCTGCTTCCCTCTCTCTCTCTCTGCCTTTCTGCCTACTTGTGATCTCCATCTGTCAAATAAATAACTAAAATTTTTACAAAAAAAGAAAAAAAAAAGAATATTTTCAAGTGGACCTGAATGTTTTCAAATAAACCAGGAGCACGCCCAAACTTCAGCAAAATTGTATTTCTTAGCCAACTTCTCTTACTCAGAAATAGCATTTCTTCATCTACACATGTGTCCTGATTTTAATTTTAAGATTTTCTGCAGGGTAGGATAATGAATTTCATTGATTTGTTTCAAAAGATAATATATTTTTTTAAAGTTCACTATTCAATTGAATAGGTAATTCACCATAGATGATTAACCAAATAAAAATCTCTATACCTATTTGCTTTCTCTTTTATAGTTGGCCTACTAAGTAATAAGCCGATTGTCCATAAGTTTTGAAGATTTAAACCCAAAGCGTGTCTAACAAGAATGACAGTCTCTGCCTTCTCAGAGATGGGACAAACATTGTTGTCATGTTAGCCACCTGAGATGGACAAAAGATTCACCTCCTGCTGTCTTCTTCCATTAGAAAGCTCCCTCTTGTAAAGTTATTTAATTATCACCACTGAAAGGAAATCACTTTTTGATTTAGTGTTTCTAACCCGAAGCACTAGAAATTCCGTGGACACGAACTAGCTCGTTCAACTTGTTACAGGAAGTACTGTGGTATTTCAATAGGGACACAGATGAAAAATGGACTTGCTGTTCTGCTTTCTTGTTCTTTAATCTTGTCACTTTTGTGGTTGTATGCTTTGAGAGAACAACTGGAAACTTAAAAAGATAACCAATGAGGGGATAAGAAAAGTTAAGCAGAAAAACAGACCAAAAAAAAAAAAAAAAACAACCACCAAACATTGAAAGGAGACGTGGTCTACCTTGTGCCCACAGTTCTCAGAACATATCAATAGGATCGTTTTCACCATGATTCCTACCATGACTGAAACCTTAATGTGTCCATTGCAAGAGGTCTCCCTCTTTCCGGAAATTAGAGAAAGACTAATAGGGATGCTAATTCTTTTTTTTGTACACAAGTCAGGCATGACTGGGCATAGAAGCAAGCTAGCTCTTTTTCATTATTAGTTCAGGGAATCTGGTTCATCATCTTATTCTACTTGAGCTATAACCTGATACAGGTGAGTGGCCATGCGGGTTCTCTGATGCTACCTTGTTTCAGAGCAGTGACAACTTCTGACAATCTCTTCATGCTGATTAAGAACTCTGGTGCTCTTTAAACTCCAAGCAGTCAGAAGTACAAAGTGTCCACACTGTGCTCTAAACTCCTAGGCATATGTAATAAAATATGCCGGTAATTTCTTTACTTCCTTCTAGGAGAGCCATGGTTTTTTGACCTGTATCAGAAACCCAACTCAAGGCTGATCCTGCTTACCTTTATGCTATCTATAGAGAAAGCCCCTTTGCAGAACTCAGAATCGCACAGAATGATCCCTATTTTTCAGGAAGACAAAAATCTGAAAGTAGTCAATTACTTGAAGTCTCCTTAGAGACTGGGAAAAAAGTGAAGTGTCCTAAAGTAGACGTATACCCCTCTTCCTTTGGTTTTCTTTGTAAACTATTCCCCAGTTAATGGTGAGAACATGAACTTCTTTGAAGAAAGAGACCTTGGTCGGCTCCAGGGACCTCCTCTCCTCCTGGTATGTGCTCCTGGAAACTCGGGCCACATTTCTCCACTAGATATTTTTGCTACTGTTGCAACTGAACTCATACCATCTTTGTGTAGTGACTGATCAAGTATCTCTAAGAGACAGACATGTTTCTTTTTTGGTCTTTACATCAAAAGGCGGCCATCAAAATTAATGGAATCGGTTAAAATTTTAAACTACTGTTGATTGCCATGTGATGCTAAAATAAAGACATTGACAGTATAGACAGCCATACAAGCAGGAAACTATACATGAACAGGTGGAAATGCTGGGCAAGACTTGATCTTAGAATTCTTTTTTCTTTTCTTTTTTTTTTTTTTAATCAAAGCTTTCTGTTCATCTAATGCCCCATATGGTATTAAGCCATTTCAGCCAACACATAGATTTAATTTCATTAAATCCTGTTGTACCTTGATCATTTAACCCTCAAAAGCTCTACATGATTGTCCTGAGATTCTAATGGTCTTCCTCCAAGAGATCCAGTTTCATCCAGCTGGGGAAACCTACATCGACAACAAGGTGTTTTTGCTCCCGACTGGGTAATTTGGGTAACAGTGAGAAAAGAGGAAATCTCAATGGCAAATCTTAAGTTAGAGAAAGAGGAAGATCATGCTCCAAATTTTCCAGCAGGCTGGATTGTGGCGCATTCTAACGTCAGTGACCGGGACTAGACGTGAAATGAAATATATAAAAATGCACAGATATATGTCCCATTCTCATCCGTTAGCTGAGTACAAGAATGACCATTATTAAAAACAGCTTGTTCTCGTATTTTCCTTTTTAGGCTAAAGCAATCCATGCACAAGTGGGCTTGCTCTCCTTTATTTTATTATTATTATTTTTAATAACACTCAACAACAATTTATTAAAGGAGACCTATGGAAAAATTTACACTAAACAACATATGAATTTCAAAAATTTGCAAGATTTGCCCTTGGACTAGGATGGCCACTGTCAACATTACTACATAGTTTTTTTTGTTTGTTTGTTTGTTTTGTTTTTAAATAAACGTATAATGTATTGTTAGCCCCAGGGGTACAGGTCTGTGAATCACCAGGTTTGCACACTTCGCAGCACTCACCATAGCACATACCCTCCCCAAAGTCCATAACACCACCACCCTCTCCCTACCCCCCCTTTCCCCGGCCACCCTCAGTTTGTTTTGTGACATGAAGAGTCTCTTACGGTTTGTCTCCCTCCCGATCCCATCTTGTTTCATTTTTTCTTTTCCTAACCACCAAGCCCCCATGTTGCATCTCTACTTCCTCATATCAGGGAGATCACATGATAGTGATCTTTCTTTCTCCGATTGACTTATTTCGCTAAACATAATACCCTCTAGTTCCATCCATGTCGTCGCAAATGGCAAAATTTCATTTCTTTTGATGGCTGCATAGCATTCCGTTGTATATATATACCACATCTTCTTTATCCATTCATCTGTTGATGGACATCTAGGTTCTTTCTATAGTTTGGCTGTTGTGGACATTGCTGCTATAAACATTCGGGTGCACGTGCCCTTCAGATCACTACATTTGTATCTCTCTTTTTTTTTTTTTTTTTCAAGATTTTATTTATTTATTTGAAAGAGATCACAAGTAGGCAGAGAAGCAGGCAGAGAGAGAGAGGAGGAAGCAGGCTCTCTGCTGGGCAGAGAAACCGATATGGGGCTCCATCCCAGGACCCTGGGATTATGACCTGAGCTGAAGGCAGAGGCTTTAACCCACTGAGCCACCCAGGTGCCCCCATTTGTATCTTTAGGGTACTGATAGTGTGATTGCTGGGTCATAGGGTAGCTTTGTTTTCAGGTTTTTGAGGAACCTTCATACTGATTTCCAGAGTGGTTGCACAAGCTTGCATTTCCACCAACAGTGTAGGAGAGTTCCCCTTTCTCTGCATCCTCTCCAGCATCTGTCATTTCCTGACTTATTAATTTTACTGGCTCTCCTTTATAATAAGACACTTGGGCACTTCTTGTGCATGGCCTCTACCCTCCTCCAGTCTTGCTTCCTCTACACACACACATCATCTCCCAGCAGAGGCAAGATTTGGGTTATGTCAGATTCTTCATTATTGCATCTCTGGCCTAGGCATGGATGAATATATATATATGTGTGTGTGTGTGTATATATATATATATATATATATATATTAAAGATTTTATTTATTTACTTATTTGACAAACAGAGATCACAAGTAGCAAAGGCAGGGGTGGGGAGCAGGCTTCCCGCTGAGCAGAGAGCCCGATGGGGACTCGATCCCAGGACTCTGGGACCAAGACTTGAGATAAAGGCAGAGGCTTTAACCCACTGAGCCACCCAGGCGCCCTGGCATGGATCTATTTTTAAAAGCAAAATGATTGTTGATGATACAACAGGAGTCTGGCTGTTCTTTGGAATATTGAGATCTACGACTGAACCACCAGCAGTACATGAGTGAGAATAGAGGTTGCATAGCTTCCTGATCAGACTTTGATGTCCTGAATCTACACATTTGAGAAGTAGCACTGTACTCTGACTAGGTGGGGGGGGCAGGCTTAAATGAATTAATATTGTTCTTGTATCAGAACACCTCTATATGACCCCACCCTCCACCAGATAGTCAAAGACTTAAATGAAGTTCTTCTTCCTTTCCTGCAATTATTAATTATAATATTCAGATTTTTGTTGCCCATTCAATTCATTTTGGATGATGCCCAGGGCAAGGGCTCACCTTCTTTGCATTAATAGGGAAGAAATAGCATTTGAAATAGCCCTGCAGATTTCAATGTAAATAGAAGTTAATTTATTATCCATAGTGGATCAAACACTGACTTTGAAGAGTAAAATGTAATCGGATTTAAAGCTACTAGGGAAAAACTCGTCTGTAAAAATCAGTTAAAATTTATACTATACTTATAATAGTTGTGTTAATAATCATCAGTCAACATGAAATAGGCGTAAGAATTTAACATTAACCCTTAGTACTATTTCCTCCTTCTGCCTCAGATAGATCTTTCTGAGCCAGAAATACACAAACATATACAGACACACATTTTTTTCCTACTCTTTCTGCTTTTACATGGATTCAAACCTACTGATTATTCTCATTAACAAGGTTCAGTGCAGGGAGAGAGGTTATAGTGTAATTAGATAATGGGTTGATTAACCCGACACTCCTGTCCCCCAGCACCTAATGACTGATTTATTTCAGTGAAATGCAGTTAAGGACATAGTCTACAAAGAATATCAGTAATTCATTGTTATGGCACATATTCTAAAAATCTGAATTTAGATATCATATGTTTGCAGTTTGGGGGCAGTGATTGGAATGGTCTGAAATGTGGGTTTACGGCCATTCTTCCCCCTACCCCCGTCAAATTTATTAACTGCCTTTCTATGGGATTCCTTGCTTACAAATCCCTTCTGGCTTTTAATTACTTTCAGTATAAAGCACCAAATCCTGAAAGATGGGATCTAGGGAATCTTAGAACTGAAATCTTCAGGCTCATGCCTTGCAGCAGAATGTACTCACCCTACTATCTAATGTATCATATGGCCCAGTAATGCCAAATAATTTGCAGCAATGTAAGCAATGTAAGCATTGCAAGTATATGTTGTATACTTCCTGTGTACCTTGCACTGTGGCAAATGGAGGCTATATAATGAAAATGAAAAGGGATACACGGTTCTTTCCAAGACTGGCATGCTGTCCCCATGTTGATATGGGGACATTTTGACACAGCCCAAACATAAGTTATTAGATTCTTAATTTTCCAAAATTTTACATAGAATTTGTGTAGAAGAGATTTTCTCACCATAGCTCTGAGCTACATTATTGATCTCACTGCCAGCCAAGGTTGAGGGGAAAAGTAATAGCAAGGGTAGGAGAGGCTCATAAATGGTACCCAAAGGGGGATAGGGTCGTAGACCTCATTTGGATTCATCAGATTCAGGTTTATCATCGCTCTTCAGAAAAGAACATCAGTGAAGTTGAAAGGCTGACTTTTCATCCTCCAAGCATTGCAAATATCTGGGATCATCCACAGCTCGAGTTCCTTAGGTTTTTCCTTAAAGTTACAGACTGTAGAGTGGATGATATTTGTTCTACAATAGGGTTTATTATTGTTGGATCTACAAAGGGTAATATTACTAAGTCCTCTTAGGTTTCAGTATTACACATGCATTATATTTAACATCATTAAAGTCTTATGTGATACACTTTGGGAAAATAATTGAAACATTAGATGCTAACTCAGTTGAATAAGACTCTTGAAAAATACATTTATAGCTTTTAATTTACAAAAGTAATATCATTTATTAAGACCCAGCACAGAACAAAAGAGAACTGAAGATCATCTGAAACTGGAATGAATAGTGAAAAAAATAATTTTGTGTTGTTCACTTTATAATGAAAAGGAGTTTTGCACATTAAAGGGAGCATTACAGTGAATCCTGCCTGAATTGAGTAGTGAGAGTCATGTAGAACACCTATTGCTCTTATCACAAAATACCACACACAATGTGGCTTACAATACAACAATACACTTATTGTTTTAAGCCATTTTGTGTGTGGTGTTTTGTGATAACAGCAATAGGAAACTAATACACTCATTTTCCTGGATCGATTTTTCCCTAAGGATCCCCCCCTGCATTTTTGTATTATTGTTTTTGCTAATGATGTTTTCTTAGGGTAATTAATTTAATAGGCTAGGAAGTACATGAGTGTAATGCTTATTGATAGATTTTTTTCCCTTGGGTTTTCATTTTAGGGGTGTGAGATACATCTATTAGAAAAACACCCCAAAAGGTTATAGTGATCAATAATATATGATCTTTGCAAAGAGTAAAGGGCTTATTTGGGCTAGAAAGCCACTCATCTTAACTAGTAAAATTAGGATGGGTCACACAGCCATGAAGAAAACCTGTTCCTGCAGGATAGGTAGACTCTGTCAACCAAAGAACAATTAAGCCATACACAGACTAATGTCTACCTAACTCTCAGGTTGAAGTCCCTTGAGGGAAGCATAAGGGGAAAGAGAGAAATGTATGCCTGGTTTCTCTTGAGATTAATGGCTCCTACATTTTAATTCTTTGCTGGTTGTTGATATATTTTTCAAGAGGACAGGAAGTCAATATGTTAGAGAAAATAATTTGTTCAGATGTGTTCAATGCATTCAACTCAAATGAGAATAAAACTAGTTATAATGTTCACAAGAACGTTAAAAAATACTAGTATATCACTACCAAAGTACCAGAAAGTTACAAAGTTATAGCTTAACCAAATATTAAAGTTCTTTACTCAATCCAGAGTACTCCATGAGTTCCTTCAAGTACACCTAGCCAGGGGTAAATTTTGTTGAGCTGAAATAAGTCAGTTTGGGCAAGTAACCAAGAGCTCTAGAACAATTGGGTGTTTCTTTGACAGCAGAGCAATCCAACACTCTTCCAGCTGGTCTTTGTGCTTGAATTTTGCCTCCCATATCATAGGTGCAGCCTTGAGCTCTCTATAAAAGGCTGACACCTTCTGGGCTTTGTAGCTTCCTAGAACTTTCTGCTTTGCCTTTGAAATTCACTCTTCTAAACCCACCGTTTCACCCCCGGGTTGCAACTCAATTTGTTTTAGCCAAATGTGTGGTTCAGATGCCTTTCTGGCATTTCACTCGTTCCTCCTCACTAGAGGATTTAGACTTACCCTGCCTTTACAGTTCACCCACACACTTGGGCTATAAATTAACTTGCCCTTTGCTCTGTATTTCTGAACCATGATCAGCCAACCCAATGTACTGCCATCCTAGCTTTAGGAACATGAGGCTGGGCCAAACTCTCAGCCCACCATTGCTACAGGGAAGAGATCAGACTTGAGTGACTTGCTGATCTTTAGTAAAAATTTGATGGTATCTACTATATACTGATGATGTAGGAGAAAGATGATTTATCTCAAAATTCAGTATAATTAGAGGAGGATTCTTGGACTTTAGGTACTTGGAAAGAAGGGAAATCTGGTAAAGGTAGGATTCAAAGAGGCTAAATTGGGTCTAAAGCAGGATCCCATAAAAATTGCCAGAATCTCGGGGCACCTGGGTGGCTCAGTGGGTTAAGCCTCTGCCTTCAGCTCAGGTCATGATCTCAGGGTCCTGGGATTGAGCCACACATTGGGCTCTCTGCTCAGCAGGGAACCTGCTTCCCTCTCTCTCTCTCTGCCTGCCTCTCTGCCTACTTGTGATCTCTGTCAAATAAATAAATAAAATCTTTTAAAAAATTGCCAGAATCTCTAATGTAAGGGGTATCTAAAGGAGGAAATTGATGGTATTTGGCCTGCTACAGGTTGTTCTGTGAAGTCATATCTTCTTAGGGGGATATTGAAAACAGGATTGCAGTCTGTAGAGTAGAGCCAAAGTCAGAGAGGTAGAGCACCTCACAGCTCAATCATCAGATGTCATTAGTAAGGTCCCAAAGAGCCCCAGAGGGCAAAAATCGAGTGAGATCTCCAATTCACTATGTCAGACAAGGGCTGGGCTATGATGCAATGGGCATGAAGGTGCTCACAGCCCATGTTGGGATGTCCTAAGACCAGCAATATAGTATTAGGACTCTAAAACCCTCCAGTCAATAAAGTGGAGTTGCTACTTACGCCAACTGTGATGAGCCACAGACCGACAATTATAAGAACCGTAACCTGCAGAAGGAGCATCAGTCCTTTCAGTCCATTAGATGCACATTCAACATTTTTTCATTACCGTCCAGCAGAACAGACAGATAAAGGAAGGACCTGTGATCTGAGCTGAATGACTAAAGGTTCAACATGGAAGGAAACTAGAAGGATATTCTGGCCCCTTTGAAAAAATTAGTCTTATACTTTCTCATAGGTGGCAGGTCTCTAGTTTGGGATGCTTTGTAACCAGGATTTGGGGTGGTGCAAGGGTTAAGGTTGCATCTCTGAGTTGGGTGTAATGCCTAATAAAGGTCCCATATTCTACGGATCTTCCAACAGAACCTAGAAAGAAATCCTCGGATATCCTCCCCTTAAGGTGAAGCTGGTGAAAGCCCAGGGGAAGCGAGGATCCACTCCTAAGAGAAGGTGCTCTGAGGTCAATAATAAATGAACTATAATAGAGTGAATAAGCTATGACACTGACCAGAGAGTTTTGCTTGCAATAGGTGGAGACTGGATTTGTCTTTCTCAGGAGGTGTTTTCTGTTAGGATATTAGTATAGAGATGACGAAGGAGGAGGAAGTCAGGTGGAAAGAAGTGAGAGGGGAGGATCCAGGTTTACAGGTTTGCATTTTTTTAAAGATTATTTATTTATTTATTTGACAGACAGAGATCACAAGTAGGCAGAGAGGCAGGCAGAGAGAGAGGAAGGGAAGCAGGCTCCCTGCCAAGCAGGGAGCCAGATATGGGGCTCAATCCCAGGACCCTGGGATCATGACCTGAGCCGAAAGCAGAGGCTTTGACCCACTGAGCTACCCAGGCGTCCCTGCAGGTTTGCCTTGTTGAAGGACAGGAGCATAGAGAGTTGAATGGTGGTCATGTTAAAAGGGCAAGTTTAGGTATCTACAAGGACGAGAAACCTAGGGTAGCTGCTGGGATCACAGTTGAGTTCCAGGTTGCTCAGGATACAGTATTGGACTGCCTGGATCACAGCCTCCTGGGCATGAAGTCCCAGACACCTGTAGTTTATTAAGCACTCCAAAGCTCTTTCCCAGACAATGAAGTTTCAGGACCGTTAGAGCACTGAACAGTGTGGCCCAAAGAATGGAGTATATGGGACTGGCAGGTAGAGAGCGAGGAACTGGGGAAGAGAGATATTTGAAACTGGCACATACTGTGTGCTGAAAAACACTTATTAGTAAACAAATGAAGATCCAATTATGTAGGATTCTTTAACTTATAATTCTGTGGGTGACATAACTTACAGCTTAGGTAAAA
The DNA here is from genome assembly GCF_022355385.1 of Mustela nigripes. Classification (NCBI taxonomy): domain Eukaryota; kingdom Metazoa; phylum Chordata; class Mammalia; order Carnivora; family Mustelidae; genus Mustela; species Mustela nigripes. The sequence continues at coordinate 9,873,341 of NC_081572.1, forward strand.
TGGGGTATTATGAAGCACAGGGAATGTAGAAGTCAGGAGTCCTAGATCCAAGACATGATTTGACATTTATTGGCTGTGTGGTCTTGGCAAGTCAGCGGGCATACATCCAAGATAAGAATCAAGGAACTCCTATACGCAAGGGTTTTGTGGGCCACTGACACTATACACATAACATGATGATTATTTTCCCTGTGCTACCCTATTTCTAATACATTATCTTTTTTAGTACGGCAGCTAGTCCTACAGAAACACATTTTGCCAAAGTACACGTAACTTGGGGGAAATTTCATGACATAGAAAGCACTGCAGATTCCACGTCTCCTTATCTATGTGTTTCTACAGAATTCAGGCAACAGCTAGACCAGAGGATGATTGGAATAATTTCAGAGCATTACGTGTTACCCATTTTAAAGTCTGACGTAGGACATTCCCCTTTGCAGCAGCTCAGATAGGCAACCCTCGTGACTCCTGAAACACCATCCAAGAGTTGATGGGCTAGGAGCCCGAGAATCCCTCTAAGTAATTGAGTGCCTGCGGTATAGCTCCAGAAGGCATGATTATGTTCTCCAGAAGGGCACTGATTTGCCAAGTCTTATTATACCCCCAAGAGTTATCCAATTCACTTAACAAGATTCCCTTTATGGAAAGGCAAAGAACATTCTAGTCATTTCTCAGTAGATACTTGTTCAAATACCATCCCTGGCAGCTGTTGCAATTTGGTATCTGATGTGTAAACCCAGGTTTTTGGAAGTCACTTAGTGCCATAACTAATGTGGGTAGTCATGGACATTTTAAGGAAGACCTCCATCCTAAAGCTATACGTCCTTCCCACCACTGCCCTCTGATAGACTGGGCTTTACCCACTTGGAACTTTGCCAAATTCTTGTCAGTTTACTTGAGGAAAAGACAAAAGGGGGATAGCCCATCAGTCTACAGCACAGAGAACAGAATTCAGAAGCTTCATATCAGAGACAGCACATCTTTGGATAAATCATAATAAGAACACTAACATTAATAACATTAAGGTTTTATGGGCTTAGATGACAAATTGTGCTGAATGATTTGTAGGATTTCATTTGTGTATAACAGTAATCTTCAAAAAAAAAAAAAAAAAAAATGAAGCAGAAGCCCATCCAGAAAGGTAAAGAAACTTACTCAACACCCAACAGCACTTGAGACTGTTAAATCGAAATGAAACACTTAGCTAGTGCATACACTGCTTACTGCTAGCTTCTTGGAATTACTTAGAATTTCTCCAAAAGCTGAATGTGCCTTCTCTCTGTTGGTACAATTTGGCAATGGGTCATCTGATTCTCAAGGAGATGATTAGTGTGGCTAATCCAAAAATTAAATTGTGGGCTTTCCAGGCAGTCGTGATCTATAGTATGAAAGAGTGTTTTCTGGAAGTGTGTGTGAGCTGAAAACTCTAATTTCCCTGGCTTGGTGATAGACAAAAAAAAAAAAAAAAAGAAAGAAAGAAAGAAAGAAAAGAGTGAATTTCAGTGATAGGAGTAAAACACTGTTAACCTCTAATAAAATGCTGGTGAAATTATGTTTGCCAGAGGAAAACACGTCAGGTGTAAGATGAGTTGATGGACTTGTGTCATCTTTTTTGATCGCAGCAGTGCAATTAAACCATCCTCTCTAGAAGGGGAGGGGAGAGCATCTTGGGTGTTCGTTAATGCATAGATGTAATCAGAGTTATACATTTAGGAAGAACTCCACCTTTAGGCCACTGGTATTTGGGGAGATCTTTCTTCTAGTCTTTGGAGAAGTCCACTTTATCTAGTCATGGATAGAGTAGAATAGCAGCTGCATTAATGAGGGCTTTCTTCACCGCAGGCATTGTGCTAAGTACCTTACCTGCGTTACCTTGTTTTGGCTTCACACAAACCTGCTGGGCTCATTTCACAGATTAGAAAATGGTATGGATATGTAAGTGATTTGTCTGACTTCACATTCCTAAGGAATGGCAGAGCTAAGTTGGAATTCCCAGTTGCACGATAGCTATGTGCATCTACTTTATGAGTAAGCCACAATGCCTCCACTCACCATTGTGAAGTAGAGATGTTGATTGGGAGTCAAAAGATCTCAAAGCCTCCCACCACTGGTCATCTGTCACCCACCGTTCAGGAAATGCCATACCAGTTAATCACCTCCCACACTGAGATGCACATAACAACTGCCCTACTTCTCCCACAGTTTGCTTTTCTATGAAAAGGTTTCCTGCATGCAGGATTTGATTAATAACAACTTTAGAAAGTAGTTTCAACTTTAACTAAATGGGATTTTTTTTTTGGTCTTCTTCAAACATGACCAGACTTGAATTGCATTTTACGGAAGAGGGTAGGACTCTGATAAAGACGTGTGAGGAAGAAAATTTCAGGAACGATGAATTATGGGAGTCAAAACACAGAGTTTTGTGACCCCCCCCCCCCCCAAAATACATTGAAAAAAGGTAGAGTTCAAGGTATACATTTGATAGAGGACAGGCAAAGTTTGGGTTTATCCTGACAACAAAGTGAAAACACACGATATTGTCACATGGGGGTTGTATCCTGAGCAATTGCCTATGTTTTGGTAGTAAAGCCTAGGATAAGGTGGGTGGGGAAACAGGAAAGCCAAATGGATCAATCACCATACTGCCTCTGCTTTAGCTGAGTTCTGAAGTCCCAGGCTAGCGACATGGCAAGGAAAGACAGGAAGCGGACTGGAGAAAATATATGGGGTCGGTGCAGATTCCAGAGGCTAGACAGCTATCCTTAGTGAAAGAAAAGAAGGGATTTAAAAAGTGAAGATTTTCTCTTATCAGGGAGATCGTATGATAGTTGTCTTTGTCCAGTTGACTTATTTCGATGTGAGGACGTGGAGATGCAACCCTGGGGGTTTGGGGGGTAGGAAAAGAATAAATGAAACAAGTTGGGATCAGGAGGGAGACAAACCATAAGAGACTCTTAATCTCACAAAACAAACTGAGGGTGGCCGGGAGGAGGGGGTGTCGGGAGAAGGTGGTGGGGTTATAGACATTGGGGATTGCATGTGCTATGGGGAGAGCTGTGAAGTGTGTAAACCTGGAAATTCACAGACCTGTACCCCTGGGGCTAATAATATATCATACATTAATAAAAAAAATTAATTAAGAAAAAAAGTGAGGATTTTGAGCCTGGGTGCCCAGGAGAAAGAGGCCAAATGGGGAAATTCAGCCCAGAAATCTCATCCCAGAAACAGGATGGGAATCTACTGTGGGAATCTATTGCAGAGACCGTAAATGGGCAGTTGCATGCAGAAAACAAGAGCGGTGGAGAGAGTTCAGGTCCCAGAGAAAACAAATGTGAAGCCATCTAGTATCAGTACGCTGGACAGGGGAGCCGGGTGAACTGCTGAGGCTCTGAGTCAGCCAAGGGACCAATGGCACAAGGTGTGCAGCTCAACGTAGCTCAGTATGTGGGGGATTGGAGAAGGAAGATAAAAATAAAAAAGATGGAGCCTCATTAAAAAGATTCCTTAGACTGAAACTACATAATGGTATTCGTGTATGCAGGTGCATATGTATTAATAGCTGTGTAACCTGTGTGTATACGTATCTAACCAACGTCCAAAGAGAAGGAGTCAAAGAAAAGCATGACCAAAAATCAACCAGATTCTTGTAATTCATGGCCTTTGTTAATACCCTTTTGTTTTTCTTAAAATCTGAACAGGGGCTGCTTTCTGTAGGTGGAGAGATTGCTAGAAATGTCTTCCATGCCCAAATGCACTTGTTTTTCCCCATGAATAATTTTCCTTTATACCTATCTTGGCATCATTCGTTACACAATTTCCCTCATCATCAACTCATTTTGCTTCCAGACACATATTCTCAAGTGCTTGGCTACGTCATAAATACTCTCTATGGATGTTGTTCCACACTTAGTTCTGTGCAGAATTGCTGAGCTGTAATGCGCTACCCACTCTAATATTTCTAATGCCTCCTGGAATCGTCCCAGCATTAACCATTTATGAAATTCCAACTGCTACTCAATATGTAGAAATGCGATTGCATTTCACTGCTTGCCAAAACAACAGGCCTTTCTGAGATCATTTTTCTTTTTTCGGCTTCCGGGAGAATACAATATTGAAACCCATGATCCGTTGCCAAGTGCAGGCTACTGGTAGTTGTTTTTTTTGTTTTGTTTTTTTGTTTTTGTTTTTTTTTTCCTAAATGATTTTATTATATGGAGGATTTGCCTCAGGACAGAATGTTCTACAGAGACTAATAGGTGAATAAATGCATTCGTATATGGTGACCTCTTACCCCATCCCCCCTCCCAGTGTTTATGCAAGATTTACTAATACTTACCGGGGGAATTCTAAATTTCATTGTATAGGCACATAGGGAATCTAGTTTGCATTTGGAGGATGCAAAATGATACATTAGTAACAGGATAAAGCCACCTGTTAAAGATTTAAACTAGAATCAAAGGTAGATAATACCATGATGTCTGCCAGTGCTCTTGGAGTGATAAATGCTATTTTACTGATGTGGACCCTTTGTACATGATGTAGTAGGTAGATACGGCCATCTGAACAACACGATTCCTTACCAGCTTTGAGCTGAATAATTTCACTTTTCCTTGGAAAGTGTTAACATTCATTTGTGCCACAAGGAATGTTTGCATGAGTCTGCTGCAGAAGAAAAGTTTCTTTAAAATTAAAGTTGTCAGTCAGATCCCATAGAGTCATTATAAACATCGAGCAAAGAAGCAAAACTGAGTAATGTTGTATTGGGGCAGAGGGAAGCAGCAGTTAATTAGGATTACATTCCAAAGCTAAAGCCACTTAAAGATGTAATCTTGTCTTCATTTTTTTTTCAATGATTGCTGTTATTAGTCAACCCATACACACGTATTTTAGTTTTATGATGTCAAATATGGCACTAGCTACTGGGGATACAGAGACTCTGACATGTTCCATGTTTCATGTAGGTGAGAAAGGATAAAGGAAGACTTCCTTGTAGATGAATTTGGGTGGGGTTTCAAGAATTAGAAGGTTTCCCAGTGAGAAATGAAAGAGAGAAAGTTCCAGAAAAAAACAAACAAACAAACTTGCACAAAGGTTAGAAATTGCTTTTTTAAAGATTTGCTTTATATATTTAGAATCACAGAATAGATGTAGGAAGAATTATGAGGGAATATCACAAGAAAAAGCTAAGAAGGGAAGTTCTAATGTTTTAATAGACTACACAGGATAAAAAAAAAAGTCATCACCCTACTCATAAAATTATGTCAACATGAAGGACATTTAAACACCATTTCCTGGACAACAAATGCCTGTCCTGCAAAGGGCACTTTATCTCCTTTGCCTTTGCTGGAATGCATGATTTGAATAAATGCCACTCGGACAAACTTTTCTGTTAAGCCAATAAACTTAACCTTGAAGTTCGGCTTCAAGATCAAGACACCTGTTACTTAAATCTTTCCAAGCCTGGTCAGTCAAGTTCATGACATTTGCTTAAGGAAGAGTCCATATCGGAGGAACTCTCTTAGATCAGTCTACCAATTAAAAATAAATCCTTGATAAATTTGTCTATTTAAGATAGAGGATTAGGAACATGAAGACACTCGTGAACGAATGACTCAGCAATCTGCCGAGTATCTTCGCAATCAATTATCTCACTGGAGAACCCTGGGATGGTTCAGGTTAAGGCTACAGAAGAACACTAAGACGCACCCTCTTCGTTCCTTCCTACCTTCCAGAATCTTGACAGGGAGACAAGACACAGACACAATTGAAAAAATGCGTAGAGTTCAGACATGTATATGTATAATTACCATCTTAAACAGACTTCAGTAGATCACCTGGGTAAGCAATATAAGGCCTCCTCAATAGTGTCCACATTCTAATATGGTGAAAAGGGGCTTCTCAAATGGGATCTAGGTGACCAGTCTTGAGAAAGGGAGAGTATCCTGGATTTCCCCGGTTGGCCCAAACTAAATCACAAATTCTTAAGATTGGAAACAGCTGCCAAAAAGTTGAGTGCAGCAGGAGGGAAACTAGAAGACTGCTGTTGTTTAGACCTGGAGAGGCCAGGTGCTCTCTGGGAACTCTGGGCCACCTCCAGCCAATGTCAGGAAGGAAATGGACCTCAGTCCCACAACTGCATGGAAATGAATCCCGCCCACACCTTCACAAGCAAGAAAAGGGATTCCTACGTACAGAAATAAAAAGCCTCTTCCGACACCTGTGTCTGAGCCACAGGAGACCCGTATCAGACTCTTGGCTGACAAAGTCGGAAAATAATATTGTTATGTTGTTTGAAGCCACAAAGATCATGGCCATTTGTCACAGCAGGCTAGAGCACGGACGCACCCTTGAGACGTGTGGCACACATTATTTAATTCGTCTATTGGCATTTGGGAAAGGAGAGGGAAGGATAGAATTTTTTGGAAGAGCTTCAGGGACATGGAATTTGAGCTGGTTTTGTAGGCTGGCGGAATTTGACCAGGGTAGAAGAAGGTATTGTGTTCCCTTCCTGGGGAAGTTCAGGGAGCAGTGGGAATCAGGCCTCTGACTAAAGTCGAGGGCTTCTGTTGGGAAGGAGGCACAAGTCTCGATTAGGAATGTATTCTTGAGGACTTTGCATGCAAGAGGAGAAATCTGAGCTTTCAGAGGAAATTCTTAAGTCCTGCCTCTTTTACCCCTGCTCTCCTGCACCTCTTCAGCAACACTGAGGGACTCAAACACAAAAATAAAAATTCACACTTATGGGGCACCTGAGTGACTCAGCGGGTTAAGCTCCTGACTCTTGATTTCTGCTCAGGTCAGGACCTCGGGGTTTTGACACTGAGCTCCTCGTGGGTCTCTGTGGTGAGCGCAGACTCAGCTTAAAATTCTCTCCCTCTGCCCCCTCTCCCTACTGGTGCTTTCTCTCTAAAATAAATAAATCTTAAAAAAAAAAAAAAGTCACACTTACTGAGTGATTACCAAACCCCACGCACTGTACTAAGAGCCTTATTCAGGTTATTTACTTTAATCCTTTCAACAAACCTTTTTTAAAAGACAGTCAGTGGAGGCTTAGAGAGATTTAATGAACCTGCACCAGGACCCAGTGCTAACTAGGGGCAAATCCAGCATTCAAATCCAGGCTGTAAAACCCTAGAGCTCAGAGTCTTAGCCATTTTATATTGTGCTGCTCCTGACCCTCAGAGACACCGTTTTAACTGCCTGCAGAATATTTTATTCATATGCAATTTATTATGCATCTAGGGGCACAACAGATTCTGCATGCTAAGTGATGTGTCATTGACCATTTTAAAAATGAAACTGAAAAACAGATCTCGTTATTCAGTCAGGTGAGAGGTCTACAATGACCGCAGCCTGATTCATCCAAGAATTGTTTACATGTTATAGCCAAAACCTCCAGCTGCCTACCAGAAAGGATTCAATGATAAATAAGTTGCATCTGAGTCTCAAAGAATTCCTGGCATTTATACAACTATGGAGAGTGCCATGCCCACAATTCTGTCTGTAGTGATGAGCAGCTGAGGCCCTGGCAATTGAATGGGTTACCAGAATGGCTTTTGTGTGATTCTGTTGAAATGCCTTCCTCTGCTCCTACAAGTCTCCAAATATTGTCAGGACCAGAGGGAAACTGGACATCTGAAAAGGACCTGGTCAACATGGTACACAATTAAAGGATAAATGGATGAATGAGTGAGTGTAGACTGATGCCCAGATGCCCAGATTGGAAATATCGTATCTCGACGGTGGCGAATGCTCTCAAAGAAGCAATCATGGTTTTCTGTCCTGCTGCTACACACGGCCTAGGGGTGGTGCTTTGTTGAAATCCAAAATATGAAGTTCACCTTTCGAACTTTTAACTTCTTTTGAGTAAGACTTCATCAAGCATGGATTCCTTGTAGAACGCATCAGTGCATCTAAATAAAGCCCATCTATTTTTATTTAAAGGCTGAAATTATGACACATGTGAGAAGAATTAAATGTAATTAACAGATCATTGGATTTGAAGTAGTTTTTAATGGTAATAATTTGCAGAAAATAGGATGCGGCTAATAATGTTATAGTGATGGTACATTAGAGTTATCAAAAGTAACTGCTTATCCACTTGAAAGCCAACATTCTTCCAGGCGAATAAGTTTGTTATTCTTGTTTATTTGGATTGCATTTAAAGATGGCTTTTGCTTAGGTAAGAAGTACATATAAGAAATTTCAACAGAACAACTTTTTTTTTTTACCTTCGACCATGTTACTCGATATTTTTCCCCCTTGGAGGCAATCACAGCTTCTTTTATATCCTTTAATATAGTGATACATCTATAAATCTATCCATAGATATACCTAACCATACACAGAGTTTATTATTATTAAAAAGAAATCCCTGGAAGATGGCTAAAAATCTAGTTTTCCCCAGATAATTAGAAAGAAAACCTTTAAAAACGATTTCCTAAGTGGATTAAAAAATGTGGCTCTGGGGGTGCCTGGGTGGCTCAGAGGGTTAAAGCCTCTGCCTTCGGCTCAGGTCATGATCCTAGGGTCCTGGGATCGAGCCCTACATTGGGCTCTCTCTTCTGCAGGGAGCCTGCTTCCTCCTCCTCCTCTCTCTCTCTCTGCCTGCCTCTCTGCCTACTTGTGATCTCTGTCTGCCAAATAAATAAATAAATAAATAAATTCTTTAAAAAAGATGTGGCTATGAATGAAGACAAATGCAACTAATAGAATATGTATTACTATTTAGTCCTCTTAACCGGGAAGGGCAGCTGGATGAGACTTAGGGCAGGGGTTCAGGGAACAGATCTCAAGTCAGTTTGCCATGACTCTATGCCTTGGTTGCCTCACCTGTAAAATGGAGATACAGAGACTGTAAACTTTAGGATTCCTGAGACAATCCAGCTAACCTGTTTATCCCAATGCTTGGCACACATGAGGAACTAAAACTTTCGAAGTAGGAAAGGAAAAACTGACTGGGAAGAAGGAAGATAGCCAGTGTGTGTGTGTGTGTGTGTGTGTGTGTGTGTGTGTGTGTTTGTGTGTGTGTGTGTGTGTGTGTGTGTGTGTGTGTGAAGCCCAGAGTTCTTTGGGGGGAAAAAAAATCTGTCTTTATAATGATCTTGGGCATTGCTTTCAGAAAAGGATATTTTTAAGCTTAAAAAATATAGCATTGGAAAGCTCATTTACAAATTTGGAACTTGAGATTGAACACTTGATTTAAATATGCTTCTCACTTTTTTTCCCCAGCAGTGTATTAAAATAATAGAGGAAACCATAACAGTTTTCAAACGACCAAAGGCTTAGAATCTAACTGATTGGTCACTATGTCATTGCTTTCCTATGGTTTCAGCTTTTGGCCTCCCAGATGACTCAAGCCATCAAGATGCTTTTTTTTTTTTTTTTTTTTTTTTAAGATTTTATTTATTTATCAGAGAGAGAGAGGGGGAGAGAGCGAGCACAGGCAGACAGAGTGGCAGGCAGAGGCAGAGGGAGAAGCAGGCTCCCTGCTGAGCAAGGAGCCCGATGTGGGACTCGATCCCAGGGCGCTGGGATCATGACCTGAGCAGAAGGCAGCTGCTTAACCAACTGAGCCACCCAGGCGTCCCAAGATGCATTTTTTCTTTGAGGATTCCATCATTCTTTTGCTTCCATACCTCATTGACATTTGTTGTCTTTGTTCTCTCGCCCTTGACAATAAGGCATCTTCTTTTAAAAGACCCGGCTTAGGCGGACGACGTGGCCGAGTGGTTAAGGCGATGGACTGCGAAAAGATCCAGTTTTCTCCTTCTAGGCCACCACTCACCAACATGAAAAATTTGGAAAGGCCCGGAAAAAAACATGTATTTTTTCAGCTGGAACAAGTAGACATCCAAATACACATCTCCACCATGGTTGGGGTCTTCACTACCATGGGCAAAGCCCTAGCTCCTTTAGTATGACCAGATGTGCCACGGGAAGAAAAAGGCTGGGAAGTGCTGACAGAGAGGTGGGAGAAACTTAACCTTCTGGCAAACAGCAGATAGATGTGAAAATAGAACCAAGCAGATATATCCAGTTCCCCATCACCTCTCCTCAAAGGACCTCACGGAAGTCAATATCACCTTGGCTCCCATGACAACCCCTTGACAAAGATAAATAGGTATCAAATATGCTTTTGCTCCTAAGACCTCTGGGCATTGGTACAAAATACAAATGCAAAACTCAGGCCGAATTAATCTCCTGATGTACCACTTAACAAAAAAGCCACAGAATGCAGATTTGCCAGGCCAACCTGCAGGCCTTGTCTCTCTGCAAGGCTGTCAGCACCCTCTAAAAAGGAGGGTTGATGAAATTAAGCAGGCCGTTTCTGTTGACATTGCCACACCGTATGAAACACCCGTTCTGTTTAGAATGCAAATGGGACGGCCAAGTTATAGGGTCTTTGGGGGATGGATGCCAATGAAGAGATATCTAATCATAGGCTTAGGGTCTCAAAGTTTAAAACTTGGTTGAGCCCAGAGCCAGTAAACCAAGGCCATTCTTGAAGAGAAGATTAGACAAACAGCGAGCAACTTTGGGCCATGAAGTCAGGCCGTGTACAAAAATCAGTGTTGGTCCTTGCGACCTCTGACTGTGTAAGTTCCTGGGCCTTGGCTCAGCACAGAATGGTTCCTTCTGTTTCACGGGGTGTTGTCCACTCTGGAAGGGGAAAAGAGACTGAAGCAGGTGTACTTTTGGGGGTCCCTTTTGCCTTTACTGAGTATAATGGTACCAAAATGAAAAAGACTCAACTGAAGACAAAAATCTCAAATTAGGGGACGCCTGGGTGGCTCAGTGGGTTAAGCCTCTGCCTTCGGATCAGGTCATGGTCTCAGGGTCCGGGATCAAGCCCTGCATCAGGTTCTCTGTTCAGCAGGGAGCCTGTTTCTCCCTTTCTCTTTGCCTGCCTCTCTGCCTCTTTGTGATCTCTATCAAATAAATAAATAAAATCTTTTTTAAAAAATCTCAAATTATACATGTATGTGAGTTACACGCAGCCTCTTGCCATAGTTAAAAGAGTTGAGCTCTAGAATCTGATGGTCTGTATTGATTGGTCTCCTTTTCCTCTGCTTTAAAATAGGGGGGATAAGAGTATATGCTCCAGTGAGCACATTTAAGAGTGAAAGAAAGCCCTCACCCTAAAGTCAAGATCACAGCCCAAGACTGGTTACCTACTCTGTACTCTGTATGTATTAGTGACTCCTTCCAGCTGTTTTGATTTCATAGTGACTGATATATTCTACATTCCTCTAGAATGTTTACTGTATGGATTCTGTATTCTGTGGGGTAAGATTCCTCTTCTGGAAGGCAGAAAGTCCATGGAAGGAAAAGAATTGATTACCTCTGCATAACAAGTAGGAAGGAAGCAGAGAGAGACCTTTAAGTACAGTGTTCTAGGTTTTCTCCAGGTCTCTGAATGTCAGCACTTTCCTTCCAGCAGGAAATAAGCCCAAGGGGAAAAGAACTGGGAATATGTTCATATTCGTGTTACACAGACCTAAGAGTAAAAAGGGCTTAAAAACCACTGGCAACTTACAATTCTTGGAGAGGAGGTTCTTCTAGCCACTTGAGTTAAATCAAATATTTCCAGCTCCTCTTTTGCTGTTTTAGGTATGAACCCAAGTCTCAAAATAATATTCTGACTCTCTCCCAGGATGGTCCTCTGATAGCAAAGGTCACATAAAGGAAACAGATACGGAGCTGGAGTCCTTGGGGACGAGCCTAGCTGTGCAGTCCACTGACATGCGACACTAAGCCCTCCCACCTTGCCGCTGGCCACTGAGCTCGGGGCTTCAGCCCACGTGTAGCTGTCACATCCAGGTACTTGGCTGTGGAAGTGGAAAACATTTTTTTTTTTTTTTTTTTTTTTTTTTGCTTTAGGTTGTTGTCCACACCCGCCCTCCCTGGAAACTATTTTGTATTCACAAATGTCATGTGAAGTAGTTGATAAAGGACTGAAAACCCCACCTAAAAATGTGTGAACTATAATCCCAGACCACCTGGGCGTTCATTTTCTTAGAGAATTAGGAAGCCTCAGGCTATATCCTCTCACCACCACCCCCTTACCCACCTAATTTATTTGGAAAAACACAATGTGATAGGTCTGGGTCTGACACAAAGCCCTTTCACATTTTGTATTAAAAAAAAAAGGAAGGTGCACAAATCGTGGTTGTCGGGAGAAGTTTACTCTGGGTGTGTTCTACCTGACCTTGCCTTTCAATGGCATGACTTTTCGAGTCTCTCTTCACAGGTTCATGAGAAACCCCATCTAAGGGGATGACTTTTGGGGCAAGGGGGGTCGGGTCGTTCCTCTCAAGTCAGTCATGCTTCTCTGTTCATCTCGTCTGCTCCCCTCTCTCGCTTCCTCTTTAAACTTTACAAGAATGAAATTGAATGAATCAACCCACTCTGAAAGCCCATTTCCTAGTCCCCAGTGGGACTCTTTAGGTTTTATTACTTTTCAAGATTCACCCAGGCTTTCACTCACATGAAAAGTAGATCACCTCCGAGCAGCCACTTTCAGGTTTAAAAAGACTTAGACCCCAACGCAGAAACTGGCTTCCGATGCTCCCCTTGAAAGGCTGCGAGGCCCCAGTGGATGTGTGTTCAACAGTTTTTATTCTCCTGTGAAAAATGAGGATGTTTATATCTTTGCTGTAATCATAAAAAGACCCAGGTAGAAAATTTTCCATTACAAGTCACTGTTCCCGTCCTGTCATTTTAGGGAGGATAAATGAATGGGATCGGATCACAGGCTTATAAATGTGAAATAACTCCTGAGTGATGTGAAACATCACAGCCATCCCACCGTCTGTGTGCAGAGCACGTCTCGCCAGACCCTCCCTCCCCCGCCCCAAGAACACTTCCCCCATAGCATCCTTCTTCCCTTCATGTCTCTGGGGCTGCTTTGCAAAAAGACTGATCCATGCAGTACAGAGGCATCTGTGATACTCGGCCTCAGAAAGTTCCGGGCCGGGCCGGGCTGGGGGTGGAGGAGGTGAATCAGTGCCAAAGCACAGCTCAGCTGCCAGATGTCCAATACTGACAGCTGCCGCCTGGGGTTTGCCTCGCAAGGGCTGCTGTCTAATTTCAACAGTAGACACAACAAGGAGAAAGAGAGGTTAATGTTCCTAAACCTGCCTTCATCAACTCTGGTCTTTGCCTCTCCATCCCTCAACGATGCTGAGTCTCTAGCAGGAAGTCAGACAGTTTTAACTGACCTGACTGCCATCTTGCCTGATATTAGAAATCGCACAGATAATTTGGTTTAAAAAAGGTCAGTTCGGGGGCGCCTGCATGTCTCAGTGGGTTAAAGCTTCTGCCTTGAGCTCAGGTCATGATCTCAGGGTCCTAGGATCAAGCCCCGCATTGGGCTCTCTGCTCATCGGGGAGCCTGCTTCTTCCTCTCTCTCTGCCTGCCTCTCTGCATACTTGTGATTTCTGACTGTCAAATTAAAAAAAAAAAAAATTAAAAATTAAAAAAATTAAAAAAAATTAAAAATAAAAAAGGTCAGGTCGAATGCAGGGGAATGGACCAAACCCAATTATAGCGAGAACAAGGCTTGACATCCTTGGTCAGCGGGTAGGATCCCGTCAGAAATAAAATGCCCACACTTGTAATCACTTGCCAAAGGAAAAAGCAGGGTATTATTCGGGATTTCAAATTGAAAGAGGACCTCTCTGACAACAGAGGACATAAAGACCAAGTATATATGCTTTTGGTTCTGAACAAATTCTAAAATTTGTTATTAGTGGTTATTTCAATATAACTGTACCCTAAAATTTACACCGATCAGTCTTCTGCAAATAAATATTGTCCATCTTCTATGACCTCTCATTAATGCTGAGTGCTAACTATCTCTGATTGAATTCCTCCAGCAAATTCCCCACCATTACTCGTAAGTGTGTACAATTTTATTTCTTAGAATTGATTCATCTTCTCTCACTTTCAACAAATCTTTGGTTTCTTAACTGACACAACTTGGATTATTTCTCAGTAATCTATTGTTACATAACAACCACCCCCCAAATTTAACATTTTAAAATGTCCACCATTTAATTGGTGCATGTTTCTATGCTTTAGTTCGCCATGGCTCAGCCAGGGAAAGCTTATTTCTTCTCCCTGATTTGAGAGCTAGGTTTGGTCAGGGGGACCCCAATCTGGGCTGGATGATCCAAAATGGCTTCCTTTGCATACCTGGTTCCTCAGCTAGGAAACCGAGGCCACTCTCTGAGTCACATAGTCCTTCATCTTCTAAGTGTTCCTTTCCTCCTGTGGACTTTCCCCCTTCCTAAGGTCATGCTCTCCATCTGGCCTCTCTAGCAGGATAGCCAAGCTTAGTGATGGTGGATTGAGACGCTAAGCAAGCAAAGGCAGTGTCCGCCAAGCCTCTTAACCCGAGGTCCAGAAGTGGTGTGTCTAACTCCTAACTTCTAACAACCAAAGCAATTCTCAGGCCAGAGAATGCTCAAGGGAAGATGAAATACTCTCCATTTCTTGGTAGAGGAGCAACATCCACATATTAGAATGAGCAGAATTACTGGCAGCCATCTTTGCCGACAATTAACCACACCTATCATACTATACATCTGTGTAAACACAGAAAGGGGAAGAAACATGTAGGAATTTAGTATATCTTAAGTTGTAGGAGCCAAATACTTGGGAAAAGTGATATATTTAATAAATTGATTTGAAACCTTTACTTAAGTGTTAAGAAAAAGAAATCCAGCTCCATTAAAGAACATAACATGATGAATAAAAATTTGAAGACCTGAAATATTTACTTTCTCAGAGTGTGGAAGAGAGATTAAATATAAAATTTAGAAAACACACAACATAAAGGTAAACTAACTGGTTTGACAGATCTTACCAAATATGAACTTTAGACATGAACATCAAAACCTTGTGTTCTGCCTCTGTTTAACATGAAGGAATATACCAAAGGATATTGTTCCCATCCTCAAACTGAATGGGGAGGGGGAGCCAGATAACTTTTAAAATCATAAACTTTCTAGACCTTATCAGAGAACAGAGGTTACACAACAATCAAATGAACTGAATTGCAAAAGGATAACAGGTTCTCTAAGGAAAGAGGGCAGAACCATTTCACCTACGAGAGACAAGGGAAGGAAGGTCAGCCACCATAATAACAGGTAAGAAGAAAACAACCAAAATTTCAGCAAGTCCCTAAAAGCCAATTCAGGCTAAGATGACCCCATAAAATACATGGGACCCCTAGGCCTGAGGAGAATCCACTCTCATGGACAGCCTCTTTCTCATGGACCACTACTGGTGTTCACAGGAAATACAAGGGTCTCCCAGGGAACCCAGAGAGTCCCCTTGAGCATGAAGCCATACCCACTTTCTTGGAAACTTCCCTTCTCCAAAGCAAAGGTCCTAAGTCACTAGGGCAGGAGTAGAGGCAGGCAACGTTTCTGTCCCAAAGGTTCTCTGTGAGAGAAACAAAACAAAGGGCATCAGCTACTGAAGGGACAAAGCAAAGGTGAACCTCTGCTGAGTGAGGGGTAAAAGCTCCTGAAGTAGAGGCAACACAGTCCACAACTGTAGGAGGGGGCTACCATGCCTGGCCCCTGTCTCTGGCAATGGCTGAGGAAGGGCTGCTGAGGAAGGAAGAGAAACAAAACGCCTCCTCCCCCAGGACCCGCCCCTTCCACAGATACAAGGTTACGTTTGGAGGTCGTAGTGGAGGGGCAGGAATGCTCACAAAACCCCAACCCCAAATGGCAGGCATGCCCACTGAGGCTGGTACAGGGGAATGGGGAGCACCTGCCCAACACGAGTCTTGCACCAAGTAACAAACAATAGCAGTTTATCATTGGGAGAGGGACAAGAGCGTAAAAGAGAACTCTTACCTGATGATGTCACCACGCAAGACCTACTGCAAGCTTGGGTTGGAGCAGGAGCACTGAGAAAACCCTGAAGCACTGTGGGATCCACACAGGGCACTAGTTTAAATTCACTAGGGGAACTTAAAGTCTATGTGCCCTTAAGGCAATCAACAACAGCAAAGCCGACCCGCTCGATTACCAACTGGACTGACTTGACTGTCCAAGCTAATCCTCTGAAAGAGAAACAGGTGTGCTTGGTTAAGGCTATGTATACTAGTTACTCCAATCTTTACAGTTACATATAAACAATGACTAACATCCAAACAAGAATTGTAAGACAAGAGAGGAGGAGGGAGAGAGAGAAAGAAGAGAAAGAAGGAGGAAAGAATGAAGGAATGAAGGTAGAGATAAAGCAGTCAATAGAGCCAAATCCAGAGATTAGACTGATAGAAGAATTACCAGACAGGGGATTTTGAAAACTACGGTGAATATGTTAAAGTATCTAATGGAGAAGGTAGACAATATGTTTGGGCAGATGGGAAAGTACAAAAAGAATGAAATGGGGACGCCAGGAGCACGGGAGAGTCAACAACATAATATTGGAAAAGAAAAGTTCCATGAACTTAGCAGGTGTGATGCTGAAGATGAAAGATTCAGTGGGGACATCTGGGTGGTCAGTTAAGTGTCTGATTCTTGATTTTGGCTCAGGTCATGACACCAGGGTCATGAGACTGAGCCCCACATCAGACTGCGCTCAGCACAGACCAGAGTCTGTTGAAGATTATTTCTCCATCTCCTTCTGCCCCTCCCCCACCCCACATGTTCTGTCTCTCTCTCTCCACGATAAATAAAATCTTAAAAAAAGTAAAGATAGGAAATATTTGAACCATGCTATCAACGACCTCAACCTAATAACCATTTAAAGAACACATCCAACAGTAACAGAATACACATTATAGTTTAAATATATTACACATTATAATTTAAATATATTATCCACAAAGGTAAAACTCATTTTGTGCCACAAAATAAACCTTAAAACCTTTAAAACAACTGAAATCATTGGGCACCTGGGTGGCTCAGATGGTTAAGCATCTGCCTTCAGCTCAAGCCATGATCTCCAAGTCCTGGTATTGAGCCCCACATCAAACTCCCAGCTCCTTGGGGGGTCTAGTTCTCCCTCTCCTTCTGCCTCTTTCCCTGCTTGTGCGCGCTCGCTCTCTCTCTCTCTCTCTCTCGCAAGTGAATAAATAAAATCTTAAAAAAAAAAAACTTGAATACAAAATAGGTCCTCCAGACTACATTGGAATTAAACTAGAAATACATAACAGAAAGATAATCTATGTATGAGTCAAAGAAGAAGTCACAGGGAAAATTAGGAAACTGAATTGAATCGAATGAAAATGAAAATACAATTTATCAACATGTGTGGGATGCAAATAAAGCAGTACTTTAGAAGGATATTTGTAGCGGTAAATGTTTATAGAAAGTTATAAAGATTCAAAACAATGGTCTAGACCTCACTCTTAGAAACGTGAAAAAGAGAGCAAATTAAACCCAAAGGAAGCAGAAGAAAAGAATAATAAAAATAAGAGATAGATTTTATTTTTTTTAAATAAAGGGGATTAAGAGTACACTTACATGATGGGAGCCCCTGCATGCAGTCAGTGCAGTCAGTGAAGCTTCCAACTGTTGGCTGAAGCTCAGGTCATGATCTCAGGGGCTTGAGATTAAGCCCCACATTAGGGTTGAGCTCAGCAAGGAATCTACTAGAGTTTCTCTCTCCCTCTTCCTCCATCCCTCCTCATGCCCATTTGCTCTCTCTGTCTCTCTCTCAAAAATAAATAAATCTGTTTAAAAAAAAAAAGAGTATACTTATCATGATGAACACGGAGTGATATATAGAATTGTTGAATTATTATATCATACACCTGAAACTAATATAACACTATATGTTTGTTTTTTTTTTTTAAAGATTTTATTTGACAGAGAGAGAGATCACAAGTAGGCAGAGAGGCAGGCAGAGAGAGAAGGGAGGAAGCGGGCTCCCTGCAGAGCAGAGAGCCCGATGCGGGGCTCGATCCCAGAACCCTGGGATCATGACCTGAGCCGAAGGCAGAGGCCTTAACCCACTGAGCCACCCAGGTGCCCCCACTATATGTTAATTCTACTTCAATAAAAGAAACTTCTAGATAAAAGAAAAAAAGTTTAAAAAGCAAAAATCAAATTAAAGGAAAACAGATAAGCAATCCAAAACTCAGTGAAACCAAGAACTGTTTCAAGAGATCAAAGCAAGCAAATACTGATCAAGAAATGTAGAAAGAAGTGTTAATTTACCAATATTAGAACCAAAAAATTGGTTATTTATTTATTGGAGAGACAGGGTTCACAAGTAGGCAGAGAGGCAGGCAGAGAGAGAGGAGGAAGCAGGCTCCCTGCTGAGCAGAGAGCCCGATGCAGGGCTCAATCCCAGCACCCTGGGATCATGACCTGAGCCGAAGGCAGAGGCTTAACCCACTGAGCCACCCAGGTGCCCCAACCCATACTTAGTTTAACTCAAGAATATTTTCTCTGTGTAAGATACTGTTTTACAGGTTGACAACCAAACAGAAACTTAGAGCACTTAACTCTAAAGAAAGAGACATATTTAAAAACAACTACATGATTATAGACTTCAAAAAGTTAAGGGAATAAAAAAAGTTTATGTTAAGGAATTTGATAACCTATATGAAATGGACACTTTTCTTATTTTTTTTTTAAAGACACCACAATCAAAGCTCATTCAAGAAGAAATAGATCAATATCCAGTAAGGGAATTCATTTCATAATTTAAAATATTCCCCTCCAGAAAACAGCAGGCCCAAATGACTGCCTCCACAAATTTTACCAAACAATCAAAATTAATAGTATTAATACCAATCAGTCCTGTGTCAACAGCTCTCAGAGCCCCACATGCAGACGCAGCTTCCTTTGCACAATTCAGTCCTCATTTTCACTCCTTCAGTAAAATGTCTTCATGTGGATACCTTGTCCTCCCTTTATGAGCTTCAGATAAGCCTATCATTTTTATCTGACAGATAATTACACTCTTGATTCATCTGCAACTTTCACTCTTACTCTCTTGTCTTGGTAAATGAGACCACAGTTCCCGCAGCTTCAAAAACTGTTGGAACACCTGCATCCTTTCCTAATCAATCACCAATTCTATTGATCCTTCTTGAACATTCTTCACCTTTATTGGCTTCCCTTCCCAATCAAGCCTCCAACTCTGCCATCTCCCCGCTCAGAGAACTCCACCTGCAATAGATTCAAATTACATCCAAGTATAACACGACTCAGAACACAAAATTTTTCTATTTTGTCTTCACGGTATATCCACATTTATTCCCTAACTATACCCTAGTAAAAATATTTATTCCTATTTTTCTACCCATACTTAGTTTTGTTTTTTGTTGTTTTTTTTTTTAAGATTTTATTTATTTATTGGAGAGACAGGGATCACAAGTAGGCAGAGAGGCAGGCAGAGAGAGAGGAGGAAGCAGGCTCCCTGCAGAGCAGAGAGCCCGATGCGGGGCTCCATCCCAGCACCCTGGGATCATGACCGGAGCCGAAGGCAGAGGCTTAACCCAGTGAGCCACCCAGGTGCCCCAACCCATACTTAGTTTAACTCAAGAATATTTTCTCTGTGTAAGATACTGTTTTACAGGTTGACAACCAAAGAGAAACTTAGAGCACTTAACTCTAAAGAAAGAGACATATTTAAAAACAACTATAATGAAATCTAGGAGGTGATTAAAAAAAAGTAATAGGAATAGATCCTTGAGCAACAAAAATGAGGGGTAATCATATCCGTGTTAAAGGTAGGAAAATATATAAATAGGAAATGACATCTAAGAGTAGATGATAAAGCAGTGGTATGACCAGAGAGAGTGACATGGGCAGAAGGGTGGGGGCATGACTTTCGGTGACATATCTGGACCAGAAAGACTCCAGTGTACATCCTCAAGTTCCTTCTTGTACCCTTCCTAAGCACATGTCACCTGTTCTCCCAGATGCATCTACACAGCTCTTTTCATGCCCTAATTCTAATGCCTGTTGATTTCCACCTCCTTCTATAAACTCTTGTGGATGGCTTACTTCCCTTCTATTTTTTTTAAGGATTTGGCTGTATACTACTGTGAACATAAACTGTGCTGCCACAGGAGTGGTGCCGTTGGCATTCCCTGTCAGATAATGAGGATCTGAAGGTCAAGAAGAATGATTGACGGTTCTCCTCCTCCTTCTCCGCTTCCTCTTTCTTGTCCCCTTCCCTCCTCTTCTTTTTTTTTTCTTCCTCATTGCCATGTACATAAAAAATCCCCAAAAGTTATTTTATTTTCGTTTATTTTTTTCTAAGATTTTATTTATTTATTTGACAGAGAGAGAGAGAGAGAGATCACAAATAGGCAGAGGGGCAGGCAGAGAGAGAGGGGGAGAAGCAGGGTCCCTGCTGAGCAGAGAGCCCAATGCAGGGCTCCATCCCAGGACCCTGAGATCATGACCTGAGCCAAAGTCTCAGGCTTTAACCCACTGAGCTACCCAGGCACCCCACTCTTTTTTTTTTTTTTTTTTTTTTTTTTGATGAAGAACTTAAAGCCTGCAGAGGTAATGTCGTTGGTCCAGGTCACCCAATCTGACATGAAACTAGGAGCAGAAGGCTGATCTTCTGATTCTTGGTCATAAATTTCATTGTATTCCCCACTGTCTCTGAGGACCCAACTCTGTCCTCTCTTTGAGGGTGGTGATCAAATTGTCCTCATTTCTGTGATCCTTAGACACACGACACCTACCCGTAGGAAGACAACATCACGTGATGTTCTTTAGGCATCGGGGTGGTGTCCTTCCTGACTTGCCAGGCTATCTTTACCAAAGCAAATTCTGGGTGTGGGGAAAAAAACCCAGATCAGAAGAACTGCTAAATTCACTCTTGCTTGAAAAGAAAAGAACAGAGGTCTAAATCCATGGGGAGAAGAAAGTCTATCTTCAGTGTTACGAGTGCAGCTCCGAAGTCACACAGGGATGCTAAGAACAGGTTGAAACTTCTCCAACATGTCACATGGTTCTGCGCAGGCCAAGCCAAAGCAACAAGGGTGTCCTTCACAAGACACTGAAGTGACTTTGATTTGCTGGAGCAGGTGGGGGCAATGTAAGCAGATGGAAATAAGGCCACGGGACTGAGGTGTTCTGTTTTGTTTTGTTTTTTTACACGTTTCTGTGTGTCCTCATGAAGTACCTTGCAGGCAGAGCCCCGTGTTACCTCCTTCTTTCTTAATCCTGAGAAGTGAGACATTCAGGACTTCATCTCCCGAGATCTTATTATAAACCACCTGACTTTCTTTTTCTTTTGCCCCCGTTGATGCATTGTCTAATAGATCTCAATTCCCAAGGACTTTTCTCCTTGTGAAATTATTTATTTATTTTTCCGGACAGCTCATTGCCTAATGCCTCAAAAGTCTATAGTTTCTCAACATGATTTCCTTTTTGGTCCACAGTGGTTGAGAATGTTTCTTTTAAGTTCTCCCTTTACAAGAAGAACTAGAAATAGTAAAATACCTAGGGTACTTTTTTTTTTTTTTTAAGCTAAAGTAAATACGTCCTGGGGGATGTAGGTATTGATCTGTTGTGTTCTTTAGGCGTGATGCAATTTCACAGACACTGATGGAACAGAAAGATCACCCATAAGACCAATAAGGTCTTGGTTGTTTGCTCTAAAGGAAAGACAAAAAGGAGTGAGATATGGGAAAGGTAGATGTGTAAGATTTCTACAAGTTTTGGCTTTGGACATTGCTTTTGCGTGGCAGTATGAATCTAATTATAGGCCTTGTGCTATAGGACACAGGTTTTCAAATAGGATACTGAAGATGATTTCTGAACACTTCTCCCATGAGTAGCCACAAAGCTCTTATACCAGCCTCACTAATCCCTTCTTGAGCAACAGGGAAAGAGTATAACCTTAGTAAAGCTCCACAGATCTCAGTCTGCAGGAATAAAGATCTACAATGTATTTAGGAGCAAGAGTGGTGATCAGTTAAGAATTACAGTTTTAAATCCCTGCTGAGATGGATATTGAACAGAATTTAGACCAAATAAAGAACAAGGTCTCAAAAGAGTGTCCAGTTTAGCTAACTACCTCTGATAGCATCAACGATTGGAAACACAATTGCCTACAGAAAATCCAATATCGTCTTCTCTCAGTTGGAAAATTTCTATGGCTGAACTTCAGTGTCTCTGTAATTTTCCCATTTTTGTCTTAGAATACACAGTAAAAGAATTAGCTTTATCTCACTCTCTGCTCATAAATGAGTTTATCTTGCATTGGCCAGAATTTGGGCTTTGAGTTTTCAAGTTTCTAAAGTTCGGAAGCTCTGAAAAATAAATATTTGTTATTCCTAAGGATTATTAACAGAGGATATCATACAATTCAGTGAAGTGTTCAGGTTATGTAGATACACAGATCTGGTTCAAATATATATGGAGTTACCTGAAAATCTTGAGAAAGCGCCACGTCCTAAGTGCAAGTTTTTTCAACCATGTGATAGGATTACCTATAGTGCTAAAATCATGCCACCATTATGAGAATTACCCAAAATCACCAATTTAGATGATCGGTAACTAACATATAGTAAGCACTCAACTGATGACAGCTAATTTTAGTTAAACACAGCATAATTAGAGGATAGTTCAATCAGGCTTCCAATGTGTCTCTTCTTTCTTAACCATTTTTAAAATAATACAATAAACCCGATGCCCTGATGTTAATATACCATACCAAGATAAATATTAAGCAGAAAAACCATCTTGAGATTTACAGAAGGACATTAAGCTATCATTAATCAATAGTATGTAAAGAGCACTTACAGCTACCAGCCCTGGATTTTTATAGATATAATGTGAAATTACAAGTTATTGATTTAAGCAAAATACACTTAATATAACCTCCCTTTTTAGCCTTGGTCTAAATTACACCACTTTACAGTAGATTTATGACCTCTGAATAACTCCCCTGGAAGGAGTGATTGGTTTCTTGGTGTCTCTGCAGATTGAAATAATTAGTTTTGTTCAACAGCACATGTTCCTAGTGTCATTCAGCAAAAGCCATGTCTGTGAATCCTATATGCACAAATATTGCCCGTCACCTTTCTGGGACATGAAATTGGAAGATACAGCCAACCCAAGGCACAAGGGGATCAAAATAATCTCATCAGACCGGAACAGTGACATTTAAGAAATCAAATGTAGAAGTCCAACATTTTGATTTTAAAATAATCACTAAAAAGATGTGGGATGATAGGAATACCACAGTTATCCAAGAGGATAGTGCCCCCCATCTCCACCCAAAGTGTACATCATCATTTCCCTTCCTTCCTCCTGGTTTCCTGCTAGAACACCTCCATCCAAATAAATAAATGATGAATAATGGGAAAATAACTATATAGCTGAGGGAAGCCAGAACACAAAGCAAGTATCTGTTTTGACTTCTCTACTCTCTACCTTCTGTTAATGACATCAGCAATGACACATGTCCTCACCATCACTACTCTCAGTTCCATCTGTCCAAATGTCAATTTCAGGTCCAACCTTCATTCTTTGGGGGTTCCTACTGTCTACCATATTCTGCCCCCACTGCCTGCCCCTTTTACAAGCTCTTTGTTGTACCTCATTCTTCTAAAATACACACAGGATGCTAGCATTTTTCTACTTAAAATTCTTCCATAAATATCTACATTTAGCATAGGAGGTCTTTTTTTTTTTTTTAAGATTTTATTTATTTATTTATTTGACAGAAATCACAAGTAGGTAGAGAGATAGACAGAGGGAGAGGGGGAAGCAGGCCCCCTGTTGAGCAAAGAGTCCAATGAGGGGTTCAATCCCAGGACCCTGAGACCATGAGACCATGACCTTAGCCAACCAGGCACCCCAATGGGAGGCCGTTTATATTCCTTTATAGCAATTTATCCCCACGCTCAGTTATGTTGAGCCATTTACATATTTTCCACAACATCCCAAACTTTCGCAAGTCAGTGACTTTTGCATATTCCTAACTGTTTAGAATTACCCTCATTTCATATGTGTGTGTGTATATATATATATATATGTATATACATATATATGTATATATATGTGTGTGTGTATATATATATGTGTGTGTATACACACACACACATATATATACATATATTTATACATATATATATATATACATATATTTTTTTTTTACTTTTTCATGCTTCAAATCTAAAGACAGAGATCAAATCTATATAGGAAAATTAGCTGATCAATTCTCCCTTTCCTTTGCAATTTTATATGCCTTGTTTTATAAGTATTAATTTTTTAAAGATTTTATTTTATTTATTTGACAGACAGAAATCACAGGTAGGCAGAGAGACAAGCAGAGAGAGAGGAGGAAGCAGGCTCCCCACTGAGCAGAGAGCCTGATGTGGGGCTCGATCCCAGGACCCGGGGATTATGACCTGAGCTGAAGGCAGAAGCCCCAACCTGCTGAGCCACCCAGGCGCACCCTATAAGTATTAATTTGTATGCATCTTTCTCAAACAATGGTGAACATTTTGAAGTTCTATATCACAATAGGGTATCCCCAGCTTCTATGGAATGACTAACATATTAGAGATATCTAATAAAGAATTGAAAAATTAATACAGTAACTGACAGGATGGACACGTCTGATAATTTGGATAAAATGATTCTTCAAGCTGGATTGAAGATCGGATAATTTCGATCATCCATCAGATAATTTCCACATTATAATCCTATGGAGTAATTACATTCATTCTGAGTAAACAAAACAAGACTCATATACAATTTGCTTGAAAAATTGTTTACGACCAGGTGTTTAATATGCTTTTCTCTTGGCATCTGGTTTTTCCTCCTTAAATTCTACAATGAGAAGCATGCATTTAACTCCCATATTAGAAAGCCTTGACCTAGTTTTAAGGAAATCCTAGAAAAATCTACAGTCATTAATTCTAGAGCCGATGTTTCAGAGAGAAAAATTGATCAGTATGTGTATACACTGTCACAAAACTGAAGGCCTGCTTCCAAGATAGGAATGTAAATGGCCACAGTTTCACCCACAACTTATTCCCATTCTTGATCAAATAATTGCTAGGGAAATACTATTTTTAATTGAACAAGTGATTCATGCCTCTAGAGTACAGAACATGCATTCCAGGGAGTACAAATAACCAGCTGGTGATAGCTCTAAAAGTATGCCGGTTAGAACCTCTCTATCAGAGCTGGGTGTCCTAGTCCTGAAATGACATTACACTTATTCAACTGTTCTGAAACAGATTTCTAGAAAATTCTCTGAAAGGTACCTGAATTGATTTGCTGTTGGAAAAACTCCTTCTTTGGGGGCCTTATCATTTTAATCCTCTAAGTGGCAAGTTCCCAAGAAATAGGTTGTCTCACCGATGCAGCAAAGCCATTGGATTGGTTGGTTTCCAAGGATACTGAAGGGAAAGTTGACTCCTTCTAAAAATAACAGAAGATGATAGAAGTGAGGAAGTCCTCAATTAATGGCCTTCACCACAGCAGACCATTTAGGAAGTGAGGCTGTCAGATTATAAGTTGTCCAAGATCCCTGATACTTCATAATTTTAAGTTTAAATATCAACTTACGCTCTAACTTGTTCTATGGTCCTCTGAGGAAGCTCCTTTTTGAAAAACACTAAATAGGGTTAACCGACTGGGGAAGAAGGATTTTAAACAGGAGCAATAAAGGAGTGACACAAACTTACCTGCAAATTCTATTGCTACTCACCCTGAGGTGTGTTTTTGCCTACTTGAACTCTGTCCGACTGTGGATCCTAGAGCAGAACTGTCTGAACCACACTCTGAGGGAAGACTCACAAAATATAATTGAAGAATAAACTTCCTGCCCAGGCCAATTGGGTAAATTGCCTTTGTGCTTTTCCATGACTTGCTTTTGCCAGATGGAATACTTGGCACTTAAGATGGTGGCATTGGACCAGATTTGGGAGCGATGGGATTTTTGAAAATGATTTATTTTTTTCCCTCCACAGACAGTTACTTTGGCACAGATGGTTTCTCTGAATGATGAGGCCAGAGTCGTTTCCATCATATTTTGTCACTGTAAAAAATCTATCTGCTGCAGTTTCTTTGACTTTTTGCTCCGTGAGTTCAAGAGAATGTGTAAGAAGGTTCAGAATGAAGACCAAAGTTTGGCACCTAACGTGTAAAGCCAAGGCCTTCCAAGGTGGGTCTGGGACTGCCATGAGCTGAAATACTTCTTTTCCTTCCCCTCTGTTCCTACCATGAAATTCCATCTTCAATCAATAATGTTAATAAGGGGAAATCAACTAGAGAAGAATAGAAGATTATAGCAGTTTTTCTCTAGACTATGACACACACTCAGATTGTGCTATATGAATGTTTAGTACTGTCACCTTTCCCAGAAGAGATGAAGACCTAATTAGGAATGCCATGTTAATATGGAAGGAGGAATTAGGGTAAAAGAAGTTCTTGTATGAAAGCTCAGATGTGATAAGGAAGGAAGCAAGATTTCAAGGGCTGCCCGGTGTCAATGAAAAGAAACCTGCCTTTGGAAAAGAAACAATATTTCTTGAGAAACAATTACATGCATTTACAATTACATGGGATTGTAATTATTACAATAATAATTGTAATTATTACATGTAATTGTAACAATTACATGGAAATCTGTATAAATCCCTAAGACTCTGCAGATCCCTACCCCCAGGTATGGACAGGTAAAATGAGAATTAGGAAGATTTAGTAACTCGCCCAAAAGTGATCCACTAGTTTTCAGGAAAGACAAAAGATGAACCACAAGTTTTTTTGTTTTTTTTTTATTCCAGATTCCCCCCATTCACTTAAATCATATGTGGACTACAGCAATCCATGGCATTTTGGTGGCGAGCCAAGGTGGTAGCGATGCATTCCTTGACATCATTAACAGAGTAGAAAATACAGAATGATATGCCCGGCATAGGGAACTCCCTCAGGGAGCTAGGCTAATGGAGAAAATGTCAATGATAACTACAGAATGTGATGACACCACATGAAATCCAGCCAGAATTTGAGCCCATCACAGCAAAATGGAGCACAAGGAGCCATCCAATTACGTTGAACAGATGCAGCAGGAAAACATGAGCATGGTGGCTAATTACAGTTACTAATTTACTTCTCTCTGTCATAACTGTGACAGTTCTAAATCACTTTATGATACGGGATCTTTAAAGGAGTATGAATGCATTAATAATTTCCTGTATTTGTACCTCATGTATTTTGAATACTTAGAGTGAGACTGAGAAAGCTTCTATTAAGAAAAAAGGAATGACTTTATCAGAAAAATGTGGATGTGTGTGTGTGTGTGTGTGTGTGTGTGTGTGTGTGTACTGTCTTGCACCAGCCCCATCAGATAAAAATTGCACCTGGAGGGCACCTGGGGGGCTCAGTTGGTTAAGCAACTGCCTTCAGCTCAGGTCATGATCTTAGGGTCATGGCACTGAGCCCTGCATTGGGTTCCTTGCTCAGTGGGGAGACTCTTCTCCCTCTTCTGCTCCTCCTGCTTGTGCTCTCTTTCTCTCTCTGTGTGTGTGTGTGTGTGTGTGTGTGTGTGTGTGTGTCAAATAAATGAATAAAACTTTTTTAAAAATTGCACCAAGAATTGGCATATCTCAAGGCGTTTGATAGTCTTGATTCATCTGTGATTTTTGAAAAGCCACTTTTCTTCAATGGATGTCAGTTTTCTTGGGATTGTGCTGAAATAATGGCATCAGACCTAAATGTCCTCACTTGTAAACTGGGAGTACACAGAGGACAATATGGACAAATAAATGAGATAATGCACTTAGTACAGTCTCTGTATTGTAATGTCAAATTAATATTCACTGCTATTATTTTTATTTCAAATCTGATGAGACAGTTGAACCACATGTCCCCTCAGGCTCCTTCTAGCCCCCATAATATTTTTTTTTTATATCATGGTCCCTTGATCCATTTTTTAAAAATCTGTATATTCCTTCTATACTATTTACATGAGCAGACCTTTACGGCTTGTCATTAATTACACCCCCACCCTCCCACCCCAGATGTGGAAAAATATATGCTTTTTAATCATTTGTATACTGGTAAGTTTGCAAAATATATTAAAACTCACATCTTTTAATCAGGGTGTCATATGACCAGGGGAAATGAGATAAACCAACCTAAAATCTCAAAATGATTATTTGCAAATCTTCATGTTTAGAACAGATATTATTTCTTTCCAAACTTTTGTTATGTATATAAGCTAAGTGCATACAAAAATATTCAAGTAATATTTATAAAATTTATAAATATTCAAATAATATTTATAAAATGGTTTGTTTTTATCAAAATAGCCATTGCTTTGTTATTTTAGCTTAAAGTAGGTTCAACAGCAGTAAATAAGGTATAAATGTGAATGTCACTTTGTTATTTTAAAATTTCATTGAGTTCATAGTGAAGTACATATTAAAGGGTAACAAATTGGAAAAGAAAAAAAAATAGTGTCTCAAATCTCTCCAAAGAGTAACTTAAATTCAGATACATATAAAAAACTAAATTATGTATTTTACAATGAAAACTAGATGGAAACAGAACTGAATATTTATTAAATGGAAGTAGATTACTAACTGGACAAGTAAGTGAAAAAAATCATAAAAAGAAAAATATAGATTTTAATAGGGTACCATGTAAAAACGTAAACTTAATGCAGGTTAAAAGGTATAACAAAATGCAAAGGTGAAGAGCTGAGTAGAAACTGCTTTTACAAAATAAGATGAGAAAAGAGCTGAAAGACCTTATTAAAAGTAGAAGACTACTTGTCAAGGAAAACAATTCACTGATAGATAAGTGGGCAAAAATATGAAAAGAAATTTACAAGAGAAGACATACAGCTAGTAAACAACATGATAAAAATCTTCAATATGAAACAAGCAAAATAAAACATCCCACTTTTTTGTTTTATTTTGTCTTTAGATGTCATAACCTACTATTGGTGCTTGAAATTACTAACGGGCATTTGTAAGTAATTGGCAAAATAGATCAAAGACTTTAGGGCGCTCTTTCTTTGACCAAATAACTGCAACTCTGTAAATATGCTTTAAGAAAATAGTCTGAAATACAAATGTCTTATGCACAAAAATGTTGTTTCTTTTGATAAGAAATGAAAGTATCTCCATGGCACAATACTGATGGTGAACTGTTACGAACCCCAAGACGACCCCTCTCAATGACGTATTCTGTCCCTTCATCCTATATGAAATGAAATAATTGGAGTGAAGTTATGGACTTTCCAATATTTTCCTGATAAAACCGGACTATGTTTCATAAAGTTTACACCAATTTATGTCTCTGCAAAATGTATCTAATGTAGTCTCACTCACTTTATCCTCTGGAATTGAAAATATTCCATTTTTTAAATAAATTTTTGAATGTGTTAGTCACTAGAGTAAAAAAATAACAATATTCTTTAAGATTTAGCATAAGAGATAGATCTAAAAATCTTTTCTGATTGCCTCCTACTCAGCTAAAATAATTTTTATAGTGTAATTCCCCAACTCACATATTCATTTTATCCCATATTATTTTGCAGTATTAATTCTGATGCTTTGCCATTCTCTTTATGTTGCTTAATCTGCTTGTCTTTTTTCCCAATTAGACTAAAAGCCTCATAAGGCCAGGTCAGTACAATTCAATTCACCTAATAGTTATTGCATTCTTACTTTGTAAAAGGGGTGGTGAGAAGCACTGAGTAGGAGAAAAACCAAAATACACTATCAGAGGAAGGTAAAATTTGCACAATTAGCAATGACAGAAGGCAAATCTGTCTCTTATTCTTTTATACAATAAGTAATGGTAATTACTGATAAGTAACACATAAAAGAATGAAATTTCAAAATAATATATAGCAATTCAGGAGAAGAAGAATTTAATCATGGCCAGGGAGACCAGAGAAATACTTATGAATCAGATGATTTGAGCTAAGGGTTGATGAATCAGTCAGTAAGGTAGACACAGGTGGGGAGAGAGTGCCGTTAACATAGGAACAGAGGTCACAGGCAAAAAGATGTAACATGCCCATTGTGGCTACAGTAGAAGGATTCTTGTGATTGTAGGCCAAGCAACTACAGAGAGTCCCAAACGGCATGCTGAGTTAGGACTTGACTTTATGATCCTTGATTGCTTCTTAAAAGTTTTGCAGGGTGCCTGGGTGGCTCAGTGGGTTAAAGCCTCTGCCTTGGGCTCAGGTCATGATCCCAGAGTCTTGGGATCAAGCTCCGTGTCGGGCTCTCTGCCCTGCAGGGAGCCTGCTTCCTCCTCTCTCTCTCTGCCTACTTGTGATCTCTGTCTGTCAAATAAATAAATAAAAAATCTTAAAAAAAAAAAAAAAGTTTTGCAAAGCAGGAGAGAGAGGATTCCCTGTTCCCAAAAGTTCAGAGCAATCTTGTGGTTGCTACGGTATTCACTGATAAAAATATATCAAAGGCTGCAGTGAAATTTCCATTTCCACATGTCATTTCCAAACACAGGCTATCTTCGTAGCAAATAATGATAGGATAAACATGAAACTCCCTTACACCCAGCGCCAGGTCATCCTTATGTCACTTCTGATGAAATGGAGGTGTGTTATCTTTGCTAGGGATGATTTCCATCAAGGGAGAATCTCTCCCTGTCAGCAGGTGAGCAAACCAAGTGACAAGAAGGGTGATGATTCATCTAATTTTGAACTCACCCACTGTTGGATGGCAGCATTCACAAAAGAGTGAGGCAATTGGATTGCTAACCCAGACATCTGCTACATTGACAGCTCTCTATTATTCCAAATATAGGACAGTGCGATCTGACAGCTACACAGGGCACTGGGAAGGGAACAAGTGGTAAAATGAATGTGATTACCTGAATGTATGTTTCCACAGAGTATCATGTTTCAGTCAATCATTCAGACATCTGCTCAACAAATATTTAAGAACCTCCTATACGATAAGTATTTTTGCGAGACACGGATGAACATAGGATGATCCTTCCGTAAATCTTACCCCCTGGAATTTTGTAGCCTAATAGAGAAGAAATGTCTTTGCAGAAAGCAACGGGCTTCCTTTGGTTTGATTCACATGACTTCAAAGTCTTCCTTTGTCCGCGAAATAGTCACATGCACGTACACACATACACCCCACCCTTTTTCTCTAGGCTAATTGTCCATGTGGCCCTAGAGAGTGGAAAAACGAATTGACTTTTCCTATGCCTCTCTGAACAGACAGGGTTGATCTGGGTTGCAGCTGTGGTTTAATTTGTGAATGTGCAATTGAAAATAAAACACTTATTAGATTATAGCCCCTGCCCAACTCTTTGGCAAACTGACAGCATTGGCCCCAAATATGAGGGTCATATAGTAATGAGAGAAATGATTACAACTTCCAGCAGCATAGCCTGGTCATAGCAATGGGGGGGTTTGGTTGTGGTTAAGTTTTAACTACATCCCCAGCCTCTTTTCAGGATGAAGTCAGTCTCATAGTCTTCTGGATTCTGCTCTCTCTGACACGTTCATTTTCTCTACATATGTATGAGAGGTTCTCAACAAGCCTTCGTTTATATAATGAGGGGAAGGGGAAGGTAAACTGTAAAGAATACTTCCTTGTGGGCGCCTGGATGGCTCAGATGGTGAAGCATCTGCCTTCGGCTCAGGTCATGAACCCGGCGTCCTGGGATGGAGTCCCACATCGGGCTCCCTGCGCGTTGGGAAGCCTGCTTCTCTCTTTGCCTCTGCCTCTGTCTGTCTGTCTGTCTCTCTCTCTCTCTCTCTCTCTCTCTCCATCTCTTATGAATAAATAAATACAATCTTAAAAAAAAAAGGATACTTCCTTTCCTTACCTATACTTGATAAATGCTAGTTTTTTGCTTTGTAATTAATCACATCAGGGAGACATTCAACTACAAACCTCCACATACCCTGATTGTTAAATTTATCTCTCAGACTTTAGGAATAGGAACTTCCAAAGGGACCCACGGTTTATGGGGGAAAAGACACAAGCTGGTATGCGTTCCTAGGTGCTGACCTTTTTTTACACTAGGCTGGAGAGTCATTCTATTTCTTCCTCCCTGACCCCGCCCCCTTCCTCTCTCCCTTCCTTCCATTTTTTTTTTTTTTCTTCCTTACTCATCGCAACCATTCCTACAGCATGGGGGATTGGAATAGAATAACCCCACAAGTTGGAGGAGACAGACGAAGACGGTTAATAAGCAGAAAACGTCAGGGAATCTACATAGATCTATTGCTGGGCACACGCTACAGTGCATTTGTGGAATGAACACAAAATCTGCCCATTGAGAGTCATTAGACTCACAGGTGCTTCTTCTGCATTTGCTTTTGCCCCTTTCATTGCACCCCATGACATCGGTCACTCTAAGCTCCGTCGGCCGTTCTCACCCCTACATAGCAGAGCAGCAGCAGCAAAGCCTTCACTCAGACCGGTGTCCTCACTCCAAACTTCCATTTATCAAATTATGGTCACAGAAAGCCTAGAAAAGCAAAAAGGAAGCTCTTTCAAGGAGAGCTGCGTAGACTCGGAAGCCAACTTTGACCTCCGTGGCATCTCTGTCCTTACACGTCATCACAAAAGAGGATTTTGAGTGTTTTTGCACTGCCTGTTTCACAAAAGGATTTCAAATGATTTGCAGTAAAAAAAAATGCAATGATCCCTCCAAACAGGTATGGCCTGCTTTGTCCAGCTTCAGCAGTTTCTAGAATTTAAACATGTATGCATTTTAACTCATTACAAAGGGAATGAACAAAACGTACGCCGCTCTTCTCCAGTCCCCGTGTTCACTGAAATCAAAGCCCCATTCTGACAAGCACACTGACAGAGATGCCGCTTAAACTGAAGAAGGGAAAAATACAAAGTGTGTTCATGTTGCAAAATTGTGTTTATGCTGTTACAAAAATGAACACATTATCGGGCTTTTCACAAACGCGTGTTCCTAGAAATCAAAGAGGGATGGGTTTGTTAAGGACCTTTTTGGTGATGCATCTGTTTTGCATTTGTTTAGCAGAAGTCTCCGGAATAGAGAGAGGCAGAGGTTGCAGGGAAAGTGAAATGAAATAGGAATGAAAGAAAATTAATTTGAAGGTCAAATGACACTTTTTTAGTAGCTGTTTCATGCTCAATACGGCTGACTGCTCTCCCACACACCAGTGAGGGATTGCAATAGAATAACCCCACAAGTTGGAGGAGACAGACGAACACAGCTAATAAGCAGAAAACGTCAGGGAATCTACATAGATCTATTGCTGGGCACTCGCTACAGTGCATTTGTGGAATGAACAATGCCTTTAGCCGTTTTCTTTCCCTTCCTGTTTCTTTTTCGTAGCTCAGAGTATTGCTGGTGGAGATCTACAGAGAGACTCAGAATGTGAAAAACATTCTCTTCTATTACTTCTCATATTTAAATTTCAATATTAGTCGAAACTCTCCCTGCTGTTATACCTTGTTAAATGAGACAAAAAGGGAAGATACATCATTCAGTGTCCTGCTGTAACCCGGAAAGCTCTACCAACAAAAGAAGCAAATCCAGTGATGTATTTTCCCATGTTGGGTCGAGCACTGGGGTGTTCAGGGTGGTGGGTAGAGGAGAGGAAGGTTACTATCTGCTCTTATCTCCC